>NW_008341827.1:283257-285031 GCF_000622305.1 Nannospalax galili | reverse complement strand
AGAGTCTCCCTGTAGCCCCAGCTGGGCCTAAACTCAGAGATCTGCCTGCCTCTGCCTCCTGAGTGCTGGGATTAAAGGCATTCACCACCACACCCGGCCACACAAGGCACTATTTTATAGGAGTAATTTTCTGATAACTTTAACTTCTTTTATGGAAATTTGTTTCATTTCTACAATATATTATCATATATATCACACAACATCATTCATATCATAGCCAGGCATGGTGGTGCACACCTTTTGTCCCAGCACTCAGGAGGCAGCAGGCGGATCTCTGTGAGCTTGGGTCCCAGCCTGGTCTACATAGAGTGGCGGGCCAGCTGCAGCTAGACCCTGTCTCAAAAAGACCAAAAAACAAACCCCCAAAAACAAACAAAAAAGCCCCACCAATGTATTATCAGTAAATAATTTTTCCTAGAAAATTAACCATCCATTTGTTACACTTAAAACATTATGCAGAACATTTTTGCATCTTATTTTTCTATTTGCATATACTTTGATTAGGTAAGCTCAGTTTCTTTAGAATTAAATCTATAATTCTAACATTTGTTTTGTATGTAACTACTTTCTACTTTATCTTTTAAAAATTTCTAGGGGTAGTGGCTGGAGAGGTGGTTCAGTGGTTAAGTGCACTGGCTGTTCTTATAGAGGGCTCAGGTTGTTCCCAGAACCCACTTAACAACCATATATGGCAGCTAAAACTATACATAACTTGTTCCAGGAGATCCAATGCCCTCTTCTGGCCGCTGCAGGTATTGCACACATGCAGGCAAAACACTTATTCACATAAAATGAAAGTAAATACACTTTTATCAGTCATGGTGGCACACCATGGGAGGCAGAGGAAGGTGGATCTCTGTGAGACTGAAGCCAGTCTGTTCTACAAAGCAAGTTCTGGGCCACTTGGGGCTATAGGGAGCTCTGGTCTCAGAAAACCAAAATTAATAAATTTTAACATTAAATTTTTCTTTTTTCTGGGGAGTCTAATACTCCAAATTGCCTTAGACTTATACATTGTATTTTTCTCCTGTTAAAAAGAATGTTCTGGCTGCTTCCCCGACCTGCACCACTGGCTAACTCTCCTGGCCCACTCTCCCGCCCTCAGGCCTCTCTGGGGGTAAGTCCACCGTGCAGCCCTCCGCGCCTTGACTCCGCCAGCCGCCCTCACCTTTCCATCTCCCCCGCTGTTCTCTACTCCTAGCTTGGGCCCTGTGCCATTCCTAGTCTTGGGGCCCCAGACACTTGGGGAGCCCCTGCTGATTCCTGACCCTGTTCACCCCCACCGGCTTGGTGCCTTCCTTGGGCCCCAGGAGCACTGCCTCTAGACCCGGCCCTGCCCTCACCTCTCTCTGCTTACCCGGACCTGCAACACCCGCTGACTCTCCTGGCCTTCTACCCTATCCTCAGGCCTCTCGGGGTGGGTCCATCGGGGAGCCCTCCGCGCATTGACTCCCCGGGCCTCATTCGCCCTTCCATCTCCGCCGCTGTTCTCTGCTCCTGGTTTGGGCCCTGCGCCATACCTGGTCTTGGGTCCCCAGACACCTGGGGAAATGATGCTGCTTCCTGATCGTTTTTGACCAGGCCAGCTTGGTGCCTTCCTTGGGCCCCAGGAGCACTGCTTCCGTGGGACCTGGCCCCGCCCTCACCATTCCCTGCTTCCCGGACCTGCACCACTGGCTAACTCTCCTGGCCCACTCTCCCGCCCTCAGGCCTCTCTGGGGGTAAGTCTACCATGCAGCCCTCCACGCCTTGACTCCGCCAGCCGCGCTCACCC
>NW_008341827.1:258368-270981 GCF_000622305.1 Nannospalax galili | reverse complement strand
AATTTTGAAAGAGATGTATCTTAGCTCTGGAAAAATGTTATTGAATAGGTTAATGCTGTTGTAATGAAATGCTTCTTTTAATTAAAAAAAAAAAAAAGAATGTTCTAGGGAAAAAAACTATTTGAATTATAGGATTCAAATAAATGATTGGAGGAAATTCAGTTTTAAATTCTTTATGTAAATTAAGAATTAAAATCTTTTTTTAGAGGTGGTTGTACACTTTTAATTCCAGCACTCAGAAGGCAGAGGCAGGATCTCTGAGTTCAAGGCCAGCCTGGTCTACATAGTGAGTACCAGGCCAGCTGGAGCTACAGGGAGACCCTGTCTCAAAAAGACAAAAACAAAACAAAAAAACAAAAAACTTTAATGCAAAAATGGAAGGAAACAAAGATAAAAGGTCCAAAGTCCTAGAGTTATATCAGTCAAGACAAGATGGAAACTAACTGCAACAGTATTCTCTTAAACTGGCTCCTGAATTCCAACTGCAGTGGGACAATGATTTTTGGATCCCATGATTCCAGATCCGAAGTCCAGGGAGACAATCTCTTCAGGCGACCCAAGTAGTCTAGCCAGAAATGATACATAGGTTGTTTTTCCACATGGGTCCTCAAAAATAATATCATCAACCTACCATGCAGCAAGAAGGGCAGCAGTTATACAACACAATATTGTTGGTAACTGACCAGGAAAATATAATAAAAGCAAGCATGCATAGTTATGTATACAATAATGAGGTAACTTTAATCAAATATAAATATGCCATTTTTATGCATCAAAATGCTTAACAAAATCCCTGCCTTAGCTTATCTTTAGAGTCCCACTAGCCCCATATTACAGAGAGTGTTTTGCACAAAGTACATGTGCAATAAGTGCTGAAAAATGGCAGTAAATAGTGTCTTCAAAAAATGGTAGTCAATCAAGTTTCATAGGAAATTTTAATATATTTTATATCTGAACCATACAAACATTAAAGACAAAGTTGATATCTAACCAAAATTCTGTCATTTCATTATTACAAAGTCATAAATCAAAAATCCAACCCTAAAACTTGGGTCTTGAGCATCAGGTATCTAGATGTATTGCTAAGACAAGTCCATTATGCATCACTGTCATCATCTACTGCAGCATAGATGGCTTGATTCCGCCTTTTAATTTTTTTCCTTTGTTCAGGCTCGTGTTCATTACTCAGCCTCTTCAATGGAAACTCAGTTAAGTCCTTGTCCTCCCCAAACTCCACAGTCTCAGCAGGCTTCCCCTCTCCACCAGTTAGTGAACCTGAAGTATCATCCGAAGACACAAACATGGAACTTGGCAAGATCCTGACATCAGAAAAGCTTGCAGAAAAGTCCAAAGCTTGATCAGAAGAAGGTTCTACAGAAGGTGTGTTCATGTCACTGTGTGCGCTGACAACATTATCTTCGTCCTCCTCTTCTTCATCTAACAAGATTTCATCTGGATTAATAGAGGACAGGGCAGACGTGTCTGTGTTGTACTCACTCCGGTCTTCTCCAGAGTCATTACTCTCCAGATCATCCTGTTCGTATTCCCCACACAGGTGGAGCTCTTCCTTGGCCTTCTGAAGCATGACATTAATGTCAGTGATGCCAAGTTGAGCACAAAACTCCGTAGTCTGTGGATTGATCCTATGAATCAGCTGCACTTGTGCCTGTGGTTTACTAGGATCATAACAAGCAGCTGTCACACTGAAGTTACAGGGAACTTTTGGGTCCTGGTTCAGTGTTTCCATTACTTCCTTCATAGCTTCTTCTGTTGCACTATAATCCCACCTGAAAAAGAACTGATCTTTACCTTTAAATTGCCCTCAAACAATAAGTGATAAAACCTAAGTACAGACCCCAGGTGCAAAGATGATAAATAAACTGTCAAAATACCATATATTAAAACTATAGTTAATTTAGCAAAGGATCACTTTAGAAATTAAAAAAAAAACCTCTTAAAAAATTATTTTACTCCACCTACAGTGGGCTGGGCCCTCCCACATCACTCAACAATCAAGGAAAGTCCTCCAGACATGTCCACTTGTGCTGGGTTGTATAACAAAGCAGGCTGAGCATATAGGCCAGAGGAGCAAGTCAGTAAGCAGCATCCTCCATGGTCTGGGCTTCAGTTCCTACCTCCAGGTTCCTGTCTTGAGTTCCTGCCTTGGATTCCCTTGATGATAAGTTACAACCTGTGAGTCAAACAAACCCATTCCTCCCCAAGTTGGTTTTTGCTGAATGTTTTTATCCTAGCAATAAAAAGCAAACTAGGGCCGGGCATGGTGGCACACGCCTTTAATCCTAGCACTTGGGAGGCAGAGGCAGGCGGATCTCCGTGGGTTCAAGGCCAGTCTGGTCTAAATAAAGAGTTCCAGGACAGCTGGGGCTACAGGGAGACCCTATCTCAAAAAAACCAAAAAAAAAAAAAAAAGGCAAACTAGGAAAAAACCTTTCTTCCTTTTAAGTTAATTGTCTCAGGTGTTTTGTCACAATGAAGGAAAGTATACTAATAATATCAGTAATTTTGGTGGAATTACACAAGGAGCAACATTACATGGGAAATCTTCGAGAGTAGAATTATTTTACCAAACACCTTAGATGTGTGGGTTTGAGTAACCCTTTATTTGTCTGGTCTGAGATGAAGCTATTGCACAGTGAGCAAGAGCAAACTTAGGAGTAGGTCTGCCTGGGTTTGAGTACAGCTCAGTGTCTACCTAGCTAAATAATTTTGAACAAACTGAGCCATTCACACTCCCTATAACTTCAGACCTTCATCAATATCATAGGAACAATAATAGCACATACTTAAGTGATTTTGAGGATTAACTAAGAGCTCTTAGACACAGCAAAAGAAGTATCTAAGTATTAGCCATTACTATTATTTATAAATATTTATCAAGTACCTTCTAGTATCAGGGGCCTATGACTCTCATAGAAATCTCAATGTTGCCTGAAAATTCTTTGTATTATATTTTCCACTTTCATATTGTATGATTCTAGTATTTCTTGATTTTCTTTTTTTTCTTTCTTTTTTTTTTGGTCTTTTTAAGACAGAATCTCCCAGTAGCCCCAGATGACCTGAACTCACTATGTAGTCCAGGGTGGCCTGGAACAGAGATCTACCTGCCTCTGCCTCAAGAGTACTGGGATTAAAGGTGTGTGCCACCACCCCCAGCTGCATTTCTTGATTTTCTTTAACAAAAGAAAAGTGTCTTTTGTATGAGTTACTTTCCTCCACAAATAAATGAATTCATTAAGAGGGAACAATCTAACATGAGACTAAAGATATGCTGCTTTTGTTTTTTTTAAAAAAATTATTTTACTCATTTCTCAAAATAAGTATTATTTATATATGTATGAACCAAATCTTTGCCACATTATAATCTGAGGCATACTTATTTGTTCATAAACTTATCTGGGCTGATGCTTAACAAATTTTGTCAGCCTTGGACAGAAAACTTATAGTTTTCTTGACTGTAGTAGTCAACCGTGAATTGCCTCAACACTCAACCATAACTTTCGATTAATAAAGGTAGGTCCTCACAGCCAATGGCTGCTGTACAAGTCCCCCACAGTCAGCCCCAGGTTAGAGACTACAACTACAGGCAACTACTATATGTCTGACAAGCTGTGAAAGGTCACTAAGCAGGCCTGCAGGGTTGCTTGCCAAATGCCCAGATCCCCAAAGCGTTGTCACCTGTCCCCCTCCTCCTTTGTACAGACAAAACAAATCTGTGGGGACAATAAAACATAGCAAAGATTAGAGAGACAAACTGCACATGTGACGGGGAGGGCACGTTCTAAAGAGGTCCGTATTACCTTGAATGCAGACCATTATTCTCAGGCATATTCCACAGATTTCCAGTCACGTTAATTAGGTCATTCGTGGCCCTGAGAACAGTGAGCCATTCGATATCATATTCCAAGTACTCAGGAGCAGTGGGGTCATGCTCTACTTCTAACACCTAAAGGACGAAATTGCAAATTTTAGGTAATATAGGTTTCATAGTCTAAGAACTTTAACACAACAAAATTGAAAAAGAATTTAAAATTAAATCCTATCTCCAAAGAACGCTCAGAAAACATAAATTATAAATAGCACAAATAAATTCTGAAATTAAAACTAATTTTTAAAAATCATCAGAAGAATAAAACTATTGTGAACTTATTCTCCTTTTACCTGAAGAAAGTCTCTGTGTGGTAAGCATTTGTCCAAGGCTAAAAACTTCGTTGCTTTGGCTGCTTGCTCTTTATCTGTGGCCTAGAGGATATGAATCACCATTTAATAACGAATGCCAAACACAAGTAATTCATACCCTGAGTAAGACAGAAATAACCCTCCTTGCATGTGCATCTAAATTCTCTGTGAAAAGAATGACTGCTATTTTTTTTTCACTTTGGTCCTCTGTTGTACACAGGTGTTTTTTTTAATATTTTATTTATTATTTTTATTTTATGTGTATGAGTGTATCGTCTGCACGTGTGGGAGTGCACTCATGTCGTGCAATGCCGCAGAGGTCAGAAGACGGTGTCAGATACCCCTGGAACCAGAGTTAAGGACGGTTCATAGCCACCATTTAGGTGCTGGGAATCGAACCCAGGTCCTCTGAAAGAACAGTTGCTCTTAGCCGCTGCGCCATCTCTCCAGCCCCAATGACTACTATTTTTTAAAAAAGAAAAAAAGGGTCTATATTCACTTGGGCAATGGTACACAAAGCACTTAACCACTGTTGGCTGCAATTTCCTCCCCAAATTCAAAGCAAGAACTGATGGTAATGATGTCAAATAAAAGCTTCTAACACATAAACCAAGGAATACAAGGAGAAAACTAAATTAGCAAAACAAAATCCTATAACTTTTAGAAGAAATGGAAGAAAACCTTTGTAACCTTGGGTTAGGCAAGTATTTCTTAGATAGAACACCAAAAATAGAGATGATGCATCCATAAAATAAAACATTAAGCACTAAAACGCTGACATGTTACTTAAGTGACTCACAAACAAATGAAAGAAACTAGATGCTAAACTACATACTTTTACACCAACTGTTCAGGAGAGACAAATCAGTGGTTGCCTGCAGCTGAGGATGGGAACAAACAAGCTCAAAGGATCTTTTGGGGTGATAAACATGTTCTAAGAATGGGCTGTGTAGTAGTCACACAATTCTATAGACATTTACTTAGGATCATTCAATAATCTACTTTAAATGTATTTCTAGATGCAAAGTATACCCCAATAAAACTACCTTTTCCAAAGTGAACTGACAAAAGGAAATGGAAAAATCCCAAGTATGAAGGTCATAGGAAGCAGTACAAAAATGACAGTAAGGGCTGTGGAGGAGAAAGACACGGAGGCAAGCCATGGCCTAAAGGATCAAGCATGATTCTGTGCTGGTGAGGTGCTTAAAAAGGCGGGAGGCAGAGATTGTGGAAAGATCTTGGCAGCAAGACAGTTTTGAGGAGAATTTTTGTTGTGGCAAAACAGAATACTGGCAAAGTTAGAAGTTCATGAGCCAATACAAAGGGATCAAACACATCAATGATGCAGACACACATGTCCCTGAGAACAGGAACAGAAGATGCAGTAGGGAAAGCAGCAAATCAGACACTTCAATAAAAACTCACACGTGCCATGAGCCCTTAAGAAACAAAAGATAGTAACAGGATGTGGAAAGGTGAGCGAGCAGTATCTACAAGCGACTTGGACTTCGAGCCAGTAAGATCACTGAGTGGCCACGGCCCCACTACATGGCCACATCCGGCTCTAGAAAGGCAGTACCCTTTAGGGCATTAAAGACTCTCAGAAATGCTATAGAAGAATTGTAAGAATTGTCAGCAACTAAACACCTCAAACCAAGAATTTGGATGAAATGATAAGTATGCATTTATTTTCCGCCTCCATCCAAAACCATCTATCTATCCAGCTACCTAGCCCTGTCCTCCCACCCCTAAATAACCCTCTGGAAGTCACCCTACATGCCCTCCTCCCATTAAGTCCTCATCACTCTGCTTCCTTTCTAGAGCCTGCTTCATTCTCTGCATTCTTTGCCTTAGACTACAAAGTTCTCTTTTACTAAACAGCACCCTCTGCCTCCGATTTCCCATCACTCCAATCCATGCACAATTCCAGTATTTAATCTTTCTAAAACCATCTGGTTTCATCACTCTCCAACTTTCCCCATCACCTTCTAGTTAAAACCCAAACTCTTTCTCATTAAATATTCCATAGGGAAACCATTTAGAAAATGCAGGATTAACACTCGGAGACTTCTGGAAGTCTTCTATAGAAAGTGTGGGTCTTTGGTACACTAATTACTGCCCGTCCTGAGTGGAGTGTCATGTGCAGTGCTTCCCAAAACTCCTGGATCAAACCCTTTTCTATGTTAAAGGCACAATGCTCCTGAAATAGTTATAACTGAAAATCTGTCTAAGGCCCTTTCTGTGGTGGACTTACTCTAGGAGGAATGAGTACCAAAGCTCTAGCCCAGAAAGCAGTTCTGATTTTGTTCCAGCTTTATCTGTCTCTACTCCTCAGCCACAGAAACTAGTACCCCAAGCACACTGTGCTCTCAGACCTCTAGTCTTTGTAAATGTTGTTCCCTCAGCTTCCTCTTGGCAGCTGAAGACTTAGCTCAGCCATGGATTCCTTTGGAAAAACTTTCTCTCCCTCTCTCTTCATCCCTGCCCCACAGAGTTTGGCGCAGGTGCTCACACAGCACCTTAGCACTGTTCTACCAAACTCATCCTGTACTGTAACTTCTTGCCTATTTCTTCCCCACATTGAGTACCAAGTACTCACAAGAGGTCAGCTACCTTTCCCTTCTCTGGCTTTGCCACTGTGGCCACAGTTCAATAAGTATTTGTTAAAGATAAAAACAAAGTATTTTCTTTTTTTACCTGATGCTTCATCAAGGCTGCAAATTTCACATGAAGATGTGCAGAAAACCAGTAAGTTGGTTTTAGGTGCTCTAAGAGCTCTGAGGCAGCAGGACTCCCTAACGTGTTATTTTCCACTTCTTGTCGGAAAAAGGATTTGGTCTTAAGAAGTTGCTTCTTATTTCCATAATGATATATACTTCTTGGCCAGTCATGAGATAAAAATATATCTATAGGCTGCTTCAACTTAAGAACAGAAAAAGAATAAAATAAAATTCTTAAGAGATTAGCCAAAAAAGGCCCTCCCCCACACCCCTTCTCTTCACCATCAGACAACCACGCTTACAGTCTGGCATCTAGACTTCTGTGTTCATTTGTTTGAAGGACACTTTACTTAAGTAACAAAAATACCAAGCTACTCATTCAGCTAAACAAAGACAAGCAGCTTTTTAGGTGCCTAGAAATTATCCCATTTTCTGTGGCAAAAGCAGAGCAGCAACGACACGCTGATTAGCCTGCCAGTCAGCTAATGCCTATTGACCTGGGTTTCTAGAAAATACATATATACACATACACACATACATATATATATTATATAAATCACAGTTCTTTTCCCTGACAAAGAAATGACTACTTTGAAGATCTAAGATTTCATGAGACTTCTAATATATGAATATAGTAAGACTATTTAATATCCTAACAGGAAAAACTAGGAGATGGGAATAGAGATCAGTGGCAGAGAACTTGCATAACCGTGGGTTCGAATCCCCAGACCACCATCAAAATTTTTTTTCTAATGAGAATCAACTAAAAATTCTTCCTTTGCGAGATAAATTAATATTTAAAGTAGCTGGTACCTTCATAGGGAAAAACACAAACTATGCTCTGAATTTATGCTCCAGCACCATAGAGTAATATAAAACAAATAGTTGAGAAACTAAACTAAAACAACTCAAATAAGTATTCAAAACAATCTATAATATAGGTCAGATACAACTCATCACTAAATAACAGAATGGGCAACAGATGCAAAAAGAATTCAGAGAAGGGCGATGTTCCACACTAGAAAAACCATGTGTGGTTGGAAGGTGGTATCTTGTTGGGTCTTAAAGGACAAGTGGCATTTCAACAAGTGAAAGGGGATGCTATGAACAGATCCTAAAAGAAAGGCCTGTGAGCATCCTGCGTGCAAGGGGATGTGCAAGGCACGAGTACAGTAAGACAGGTTCTACTACAAATTACCTAGCAGGTCCAGGCCAGGCTCCTGGCCTTATTCTTAATCAGTTTGGTGGAGTGAGAGCTACTTCACAGAACTTGAGTGGAGACTGCCTAAATACCATGTGAAAACTGCTCAGCATAGTGTGGGCCCTGTAGTAGGTTATCACCTACTCTTCAATTAAAGGAGGATTTTGATATTTTCTCATTCCTCTAGCATCTTTCTCATTCGCTGTTTTCTGTTTAACACTATTACTTACTTAGTTACCAAAATATAAAATGTTATTTCCTTTTGTTCTCAAACAGGATCCTACTAAGTAGCCCATACCAACCTCAAACTCACAATCCTCTTGCCTCAGACTCCCAAGTGATGGGATTAGAGAGACATGTACCACCCATACTTGGCTAAAATATTTTACTTTAGTATTTTCTTTAAAATATCACTATTTCAACATATGTTCTTTATCTTTAACCCAAGGACAGTATTTGAAGCCATGTCTTAAATGTTTTATAATTGCTTATTAAAATAAACTTTTAACCATTAAAAAAATGTTCTGGGTGTGGGAGCAAACACCTTTAGTCCCAGCAATCAGGAGGCAGAGGCAGGCAGGTCTCTGTGAAATCAAGGCCAGCCTGGTCTACGTATCAAGTCCAAGGCCGGTTGGACCTACAGGAAGACCTTGTCTCAAGATAAATAAAGTAAAATAAAATATTCAACTGTGACCCTCCTAAAAGCTATTCAAAATCCAAATTAGAAATACTGAATTGCTATTTTCAAATATGATCAACCACATTTTGGTAGAAAATTACTCTAAATTTCTTTCAAGTTTGCTCTAATATACTTTTCACATACCTGTTTTAGTTTGTAGACTTCAATATTTCGCACATGATATATACTCCTTATTGTAGATGAATTATAAGGGGGGCACTCAAAATGACCTTAAAGAAAAATAAGCCACATTACCAAATGTGTTCCCAAAAGTAGCTCTAAATTTACATTCATATATGCCATGTCGCAGAACCCATCTCTGTAGTCCTCAACAATAGTTTAGAGCCATGGAGGGCAGAGGGGCAGGAATGCTCACAACTGACAGCTACATAAAAGGTGTTTTAGTTGTCAATGTAATTCATGAAATATGTGGAATCAATATGAATCTAAGCTATTCCTCTAACTTTAAAAATCAAGGAATAAGGGTAGAAAGATGATTTTGCAGTTAAGAGCACTGGCTGCTTCTTGGAGAGACCCTGGGTTCGATTTCCAGCACTCACATGGTGACTATCAATGGACTGTAACTCCGGTTCCAGGGAATCAGATGCCCTCTTCTGATTGCCGCAGGCATTGCAGGATACAGGTGTACTTACATGCATGCAGACACTCATATACACAAAATAAAAATAATAAAATATTTTTTTTAAAAATCAAGGAATAATTCAGTTAGAGTGGAATGAAAGGTACACTGTAGTATAACCACACAATGAAATATTCACAAATGATCAGATTACACTTAACAAGTTAAAAAGAAAGAAAAAAATTTACAAGAGAAATTCAGTCAAGCTACACATTACACTTCCTTTAGGGCATGCAAGTTCTAAAATTTAAAAATAACATCCCCACCCCCTGCCACAATACCTTTTCGATAGTCATGAGATTTAAAGATGCCAGAGATCCCACCAATTCTTACACCTCGGTATTTTACCACACCAGCCAGACCTGGAAAAGTGTGCAGTTAAATAAAATTATGAGATTAAAAACAATGTATTCACTAAGAGAATAAACCATTTACAAGTCTGGAATTTTATGCAGTTCTAACACTATTTGAAAATATGTGTTATAAGGCTACTTTTTTACATAGTTACTATGCTAATATACAAGACTAGGGAAAGAACCTTCAGCAGATCAGCCAAGTGAACCAGTGGACTCTAGAAGGGAAGAATGAGACAAGATGTTAAAGGGGAAACAGACACACTTTGGTACCTAGCTGAACATACAGTGAGGCAGTGGGAACTGGATACAGGAAAAGGTCCTGTGATGTACTTACACAGTATGAAACTTCAAGTCAACAGGTACAATGTATAAAGCACCTACAGTTCATCTCATTTTTGACTGATCATTTGACAATTTTGCCTTTTCACAATATTGTAGTTGTTAGAATATGATAAATCAGTAATAAAGGAGAGAAACTGAATTTCTGTTAAGATTTCATGTCAGGAGAAGCCTGAAAGCTGTTCTAGAAACAGTATATAAAGAGAAGAAAGGACTGTAGAGTTTAAAAGATAGGAAATGTGGCAGATAAAAGGAACATTTCAAATGGCATCACAGGAATCCAATCAGCTAAATTCAGAATGCAGGAAATGCTACAGGATAACCTTCCATTTTCTACAACAAAAACCCAGTATGAACGAACTGAAAGGAAAGAATAAGGCCCATTAGGACAAAGAGACCTGAGTCAAGAAAAACAAATGTATGGATTCTATCTGAGGAAATTTGCAAAGTCTGTAAAGCTGGTATCTTTGAATCTGTAGAGAAATTTGACCATGGACAAGGCAATAGATAATAAGGACCTGCTTACTTTAGCTAGGTATAATAATGATATCATTTGTGGTACTTTAAAAAAAAATTCTATCACTCAAAAAACATGCACTTAAGCTCACGCTGCCATCGCACATGCCATGAGAGGCATGACTGATGACGAAGTCATATGAAAGCATCTCCTAATTAATGGAGATGGTACTGGAGATGATCGAAGAATTAATCTGCTAGTGAAAAGTTTCATTAAATGGTGCAACTCTGGATCCCAAGTAGAGGGATTACAGCTAGTACCAGCACATGCTGAGCACACTGTCTCTGTGTGAATTTTCAATGGGCCAAAACTTTGCTAGTGTATGACATGAATCTGCAAGAAATGGAAAATTATGAAAAAATCTACAAAGAAATAGAATGCAGCATTGCAGGGGCACATGAAAAAATTGCTGAATGTAAAAAGCAAATTCTTCAAGCAAAACGAATATGGAAAAATCGCCAAGAATATGATGCTGTGGCAAAAGTGATTCAGCATCATCCAGACAGGCATGAGACACTAAAGGAGCTAGAGGCTCTGGGAAAAGAATTAGCACATCTTTCACATATTAAAGAAAGTGTTGAAGCTAAGCTGGAATTGAGACAGAAACAATTTCATGTTCTTCTTAGTACCATCCATGAGCTTCAACAAACACTGGAAAATGATGAAAAGCTGTCAGAGGTAGAAGACACTCAAGAAACCATCATGGAAGCAGATGGCAAATAGCTGGCATTCCCAAGGGTGCTGACACTACATGATCTGAGTGTATTTCGAATCTGTTGTGCTCTTGCGGTATTTCAAGTTTGACTGAGAAGTACTTTGCTTTTAAATATTAATGCACGTCTCATTCATACTTCTTCACACAAAGGAAATGAGTTCAGTGTATACTGGAATGCATTTTTTATTATTAAAGGTTGATTTCAACATCAAAAACTGTTTAATGTCTCAAGCCGAAAAAAAAAAAAAATGCACTTAAGGATATAAAGAAAAATAATCTAGTGGTTAGGACTTGCTTTAAAATAGTCATTTCCCACAGAGACATTTAGAGTAATATGGTATTAAAAACAAAAATAGTAGACTAAAAGTTGCTGAAGCTAACAAATACAGAGATTCCTATAGTACTCTCTAACAATTTCCATGATAAAGGTTTAATTCAGTACGAATAAGAAAAAATAAAACTACAAATATTAACTCTTGCTTAAAACATTAGGATGTTAAGCTCAGTACTAGTGATTTGGTAACTATTTTAACTCTCATTCTCATTAAATTAATGGCATCCCCCAAACACCATACACCTTCTAGATGCTGCCTAACATCCTAAGGGCCCCCATCCCATCACCAAAAAACTCACACCTAAACACATACCTAAATAGTAAATGTTTGGTGCCACCCAACCACCATAGGGTAACTCTTGCAGATGATTTGAGGCTTCATGGTTTCCGCCAATGAAGATTGTGAGAACTGGGGCCGCCTTCTCTCCAGAGTAGTATCTAGAACATAAGGTTTAAGCTGTCAGGTACCAAACTAGCCACGGCAGAAAAGCAAAATAAGGTCTGAAGGAAAAAGGTGAGCTCCTAAAATGTTCAAAAGCTCTTTCTAGAGATCCTCAGCGTCCATCCCTGTCCTTGAGAAAGAAACCTTGAGTTTCAGCATACATTCAGTGAGGTCAAGAACTCTTGTTTAGTTCGCTCGGCTCCAACCTGGGCTTCTAGAACCACATCTAGCATTAAGAGTTCCATCAATTACAAAGCAGATCTCTAAACCGGTTGGCATCTTCCTCCTCCGCCTCTAATTCCCGTGAAGAATAGACAGGTGTGTACAGAAAGGGCAATGACATTTCTAAATAGTAAACAGACAATAGTAAACAGAGGTGAGACGTGAGGGGGCCGGGGGGGGGGGGGGGGGGGGGTGGGGGGCAGGAATTCGAAAAGAGCAGCAGACGGCCCCCGGGGCGGGCCACACGCGGG
>NW_008341827.1:219047-257864 GCF_000622305.1 Nannospalax galili | reverse complement strand
GGGGGCCGGGGGGGGGGGGGTGTTGGCCTGGCAGCAGGAATTCGAAAGCAGTCCGAGGTCGCCCCTGCTGGCGGAACCCCGCGGGGGACCCCGGGCCGCGCGCCCCTCACCTATAGAAGGTCTGCATGTGCCGGTACTTGGGCGGCACCGCCATGCAGCGCAGGTCGGCCTCGTTGCGCACCGCCTGGAAGTCGCCGCAGCACAGAAGAAGGTCCACGGGCCCGGGGCCACGCAGCTCGGCCAGCGCCAGCGTCTCGTAGATCTTGTCCAGCTCGCCATGGCAGCAGCCGGCCACAGCCACCCGCATCCTGCAGGCCTCGGAGCGGAACTCCACCGTGAAGCCCGGCGAAGACCACCGAAGTGGCAGCCAGCTCGGCTCCCGCCAACTCCGACAGAGCCGCACCGCGTTCGGACGCCTGTACTTAACTTCCGGCTTCCGGGTCTCGCGCGAGAGAGGGCGGAACTGTCTTCCCGGCCCACACCGGAAGAAACTTCGAAGCTTGATTGCCAGGCTCCGCTTGTCCGTGTCCGCACGTCCTCGGATCCTAGGAGCCTGACGGGTTTGAAGTTTAAACCTAGAAGGAAACAAAATTTCCAAATAGAAATTTAATGTAGTAAAATTAAACTAGTAAACAAGCGAGCAGGAGCAATTGACTAATTCCCTAGGGAAAACCTCTCCCAGCAGAGACAATTGCCTCAAAGTGAAGTGAGAATTAGAAGTCTTTTTTTCTGATGATATTAAAAATTAATATAATTGTAAGCCGGGCGTAGTGGCACACTCTTTTAATCCCAGCATTTGGGAGGCAGAGGCAGGCGGATCTCTGTGAGTTCGAGGCCAACCTGGTCTATCTACATAGTGAGTTTCAGACAAGCTGGGGCTACTGGGAGACCAAAAAGACCCCCCCCCCAAAAAAATATATATAATTTTAAAATGCAACTTTAAAACTTACTGGTGATTTTAAAACGGGTACTCCTAGGAATTCTAAGATTATTATCATTTTTGGTCTTTTTTGAGACAGGGTCTCCCTGTAGCCCCTGCTGGCCTTAGAACTGGTTATGTAGACCAAGATGGCCTTGAACACAGAGATCCACTTGTCTCTGCCTCCCGAGGACTGGGACTAAAGGCCTACAAAACCATGCCCGGCCTGTTTGTCATTTTTAATTTATGAGTTCTTTCCTTCATTTTGTATACATACACCTTTAGGCACATGTGTTTAAAAATATTTATTTTTATTACTTTAAATCATGTATATCTCTGTGTGGGGGTATGTGCACATGGGTACAGGTGCCAGAGGAAGCTGAGCCATCTCTCCAGCCCCTAGAAGCATGTTTTAAAACATCATTTAAAAAACAAAAGTTTATATAACTTATATCAATGTATCTCAAAAAAAAGTTGAACTAGCAAGAACAGATTTATAAAAAGCTAAGACACATACTTGCTGTTGCCGGCAGGAAAAACTTACAATATGGATGTACTCTGGATAAATTTTAAATCTTATTTTTTCATGCACACCAGCATGTGCCTGGTATCCTAGCTACATAGGAGGCTGGAGCAGGAAGGTTGCTTAGGCCCAGAAGTTCTAGTCACCTAGGAAACACAGGGAAACTCTGTCTCTAAAGACAAACCCCCAGCGCTGGGTGCGGTGTTGCACACCTTTGGTTCCAACACTTGGGAGGCAGAGGCAGACAGATCTCTGTGAATTCAAGGCCAGCCTGGTCTACATAGTGAGTTCCAGGCCAGCTGGGGCTGAGGGAGACCCTGTCTGAAAAGGACCGAAAAAACAACAACAACAACAACAAAACCCAAAAATCCTTAGGTACATCTACATCGTCTATATCTTGATTTCTGTCCTAGCTTATTTTCCTGTTGCTGTGATAAAACACCCTGACACAAGCAACTCAAGAGAGAAAGGATTTATTTTAGCTCATTGTTCAAGGACACAATCCGCCAGGGCAGGGAAGGCAAGGTGCCAGGAGCTTCAAGCAGCTGGTCACACCACATCCACAGTCAGGAAGCAGAATGCACATGCAGCTCAGTTGACACTATCACAATTTCTTTTTAAAAAGGATTATAGGCCAGGCGTGGTGGTGCACGCCTTTAATCCCAGCACTTGCACTTGGGAGGCCAAGGCAGGTGGATCTCTGTGAGTTCAAGGCCAACCTGGTCTACATAGTGAGTTCCAGGACAGCTGGGGCTACAGGAAAACCCTGTAATTTTTATTTTTATGTGTATGTGTATTGCTTACATGTATGTAAGTATGCCAATGTCATGTCTGTGGAGGCCAGAAGAGGTGTCAGATCTCCTTGAACTGGAACTATGGACTGTTACTAGCCACCATGTGGGTCCTGGGAACCAAACTCAGGTCCTCTGAAAGAGCAGCCAATGTTCTTAACCACTGAGTCATCCCTCTAGCCTTATTTATTTATTTATTTATTATTTATTATTTATTATTTATTATTTATTGGTCTTTTTGAGGCAGGGTCTTCTTGTAGCCCCAGCTGGCCTGGAACTCACTGTGTAGACCAGGCTGGCCTTGAACTCACAGAGATCTACCTGACTCTACCTTCCAAATGCTAGGATTAAAGCCATGTGCCACCACGCCTGGTTCCATAGTTATTTTTATGTGTGTGTTTGCCTGCATGTATGTATGTACACCACATAGATGTCTAGTGCATACAAAGGCTGAATGAAGGCTTGAGATCCCCCTGGACCTGGAGTTACAGATGGTTGTTAGCCGCCATGTGTGTCCTAGGAACTGAACCCAGGTCCTCTGCAAGAGAGCAGCCAGTGCTCTTAACAGTGAAAACTGTCTTTCCAGGCCCCTGTATCACAATTTCTAAATGAGAGTCTACTCTAAAGAGAAAGAAATTCAGAATCTTGAAATGACTGATTCTAGTCCAAATGTACAAAAGTACAAAATGATCATGCATTGTCTTGTGCTTGAAATCAGAGAAATCCTTAGAGAATTTTCCTGTATGTAGGTGTTTTCATTGGCAAAACCTGGCACAACTGCAGGGTCAAAATACATAATCACAGTTAAAAAAAAAAAAAAAAACTACAGCCCACTGAACAAAGTAGAAATATATTACAGACAGTCCCAACTTATGATGGTTTGACTTATAGATTGTCAATTTTACAGTGGTGTGAAAGCAAAATACAACCAATAAATGTTGGGAAACCCTGCTGTTAGGGTTGTAGTTCTTCATGTCCGGATAGCCCTAAGGGGCTGGGCGCCAAATGGAAGGACTCCCCTTTTCAGCAGGGGGCCTCCTGCTCTCTTCCTGGCTTACCTGGAAAGTGCCACCAAGCACAGATGCCTGACCTTATTTGGAACATGACCTTTGGCATAGTTACCCGGAGTAAAAACTACCCCCAGGTTTTTTCTATATGATAATCAGGCATTGCCTGATAGTCAGACGATAGAAGCCCACTACCACATGTAAATAAAGCATACTATGAGCACCTATCAGCTGAGGCTTTGGCTACTGCCTCCACACTATAATTTCTCTAGTTCTCCCACTGAATAAACAGAGCTGTTTCATTGAGTCTGGAGCTGTATCACTGCTGTTTCACTGCGCCGTGGGACCAGCCTCCCCGGAAGGGCTTTCTTCCGTCTGTGCTCACTGGCCGTCCTGACTGTTCACCGCTTCTGCTCCCCCTGCCCTCGTGGACTGGTGGCCAACGACCCGTGAAGAGAGGGAGAGAGCCCCGCAAATAAAGCCATGTTTAATTTAACATTTTGATCATTTTTATGAGTTGGTAACATCCTCAGCAGTACCAATGAGGCATCAGCCATGCCATCAGAGGGGTAAACAAATGATACACAAGAGCATGCCATGTGTGGCAGTTTGAATGAGAAATGTCCCCCTATGCTCACATATTTGAACAGTTGGTTCCCAGTTACTGGTGCTGTTTATGGAGGTTATAGAACCTTTAGGAGGTGGAACCTTGGGGGCAGGCTCTGAGTGTTTATAACTTTGCCCAGCTTCCAGTTCTTTCTCTTTGCTTCTTGTACATGTGGATGAAAATGAGATCAGCCAACTTCCTGCTCCTGCCCTCATGGTAACCTCTGGCTACTACCATAGCTTCCCTGCCACAATGGACTCTATCAATCTGGAAGTATAAGCCAAAATAAACCCTTTCTTCCTTAACTTGATTTGGTCATGGTATCTTATGATAGCAACAGAAAATAATACACCATGCTAAGCTATGATGTTCTGTAGGTTTGGTATAACAAATGCATTTTTTTTTTTTTTTTGGTATTTTTGAGACAGGGTCTCCCTGAAGCCCCAGCTGTCCTGGAACTCACTATGTAGACCAGGCTGGCCTCGAACTCACAAGGATCCACCTGCCTCTGCCTCCCAAGTACTGGGATTAAAGGCGTGGCCACCACGCCTGGCAATAAATGCATTTTAATGTTTTTACTAGCATTTATTAATTTTATATGATGGGTTTCATTATGGTATTTTCACACATGCATATAATGTATTTTGATCATAATCACCACTCTCAATACCGTCTCTTGTCCCCCTCCCATTTATACTGATTCCCTTCTTTATTTTTTGATGACACAATGGGTTTCATTAGGATTGCTTACTGGCGCATAGACGAAGGTTTGTTTATGGTATCATGGGCACGTTACCAGTGGCTACAGCAGTTAATAAAATATTTCTCCCTCCTCTATCAACTATTAACCCTTATAAGTCTTCAAGGGGAGAGATGGGACATTGTGAGCCTCTCCCTTCTCCACGACAGGATATTGATGTTCTCAATCCTGTACAGATTATGTGCAGGTAATAATAACTATTTTGAGTGCATGAGTGCAATGCCCACATCATGCCAGAATGCATTACTTTACACCACGCCTTCCCTTCCCCCAGCTCTTACGTACTTTCAGGCCCTTCTGCGATGCTCCTTGTACCGTGGAGGGATGATAGAGATGCCCCATTTATAGCTGAGCATTCAACAATTATTTATTCTCCACACTTTGACTAGTTATGTCTCTGCAGTTACTATGCCTGCTGCAAAGGCAAGCTTTTCTGATCAAAGCTGACAACAGCACTAATCTATGGGCATTAACATAGTTCATTTAGAAGGCAATTTGATGGGCACATTGTATCTATTTAGTAAAACAATGGCAGTAGCTTCTCCACTAGGGAACTAAGATTCCTTCCCCCAACCCCACAAGCCATAGGCTTTTGACTGGTTTTACAATATCAGATGCGAATTAGAGCAGGCCTCTAATCCAGTCAGAAAATAGTTGGTTAACCCCGTAATCTTGCCTGGCTTGCTCGTAGTGCTGTACACAGGGTCCACAGCTGATTAAGACTGTTGATAACAATTCTCCCTCAGCAACCTGCATAGCACCCTCTAGCACTGAGGGCTAGCCAGCAGGAGGAAGCTTCCAGCTGAGTTCCAGCTGGATTTTTCTATGCCACAGCACATATGTGGAAGTCAGAAGACAACTTGTGAGAGTTGATTTTTTTCTTTCCATTGTATGGATCCTGGGGTTCAAACTCAGATTGCCAGATGTGGCAGCAAGCACCTTTACCCACTGAACCATGTTGCTGGTTCCTATTTTTACCCTTTTATTTCCTTCTTTGTTCTTAATCCTTTATCTAAGACATATAAAAATAAATTTAAAAAATTTAAAAAGAGACTGCACTTTTGCTCTTGCAAGTGGCCTGGTTTGGGTTCCCAGTACCCATGCAGTAGCTCACAACTGACTGTAACTCCTCTTCGAGGGGAACCAATGCCCTCTTCTGAATTCCTTCTGAATACCAGGCACACCAGTGGTACAGCTACATACATGTAGATAATCACATATGAAAGAAAAACTTCTAAATCTTAAAAAACATTCCTTCCTTTCCTATTTTTTAAAATAATTTGAGGAAATGTTGGTTTTAGTTCTTTTTTAAAAATTAATTTGTGTTATTATGTGTATGAGTGTTCTACTTGCTTGTATGGAAGTGCACTTATGCACTGGAGTTACTGATAGTTGTCAGCCACCATGTGGGTGCTGGGAACTGAGCCAGGGCCCTCTGCAAGAGCAGCCAGTGCTCTTAACAACTGAGTCATCTCTCCAGCCCTGTTTTTGTTCTTTTCTAAAGTTCTAGTAGAATTCTGCAGTGACTCTGTCTGGGACTGCCTGGATTTTTTTTTTTTTTTTTAGTTGGGAAATTTATTACTGTTTTAATCTTTTTCTTTCTTACAAATCTGTTAGTTTTCTACATCATCTTGGCTCAAATTTATTTAGAAATCCATCCATCTATTTTAGATTTTCCAACTTAGTGGAATATAAGTTTTTAAGGTAGGTTCTTAAGACTTTCTGAATTAGTATCAGTTTTACTGTCTCCATTTTCATCTCTAATTTTATTAATCTGATTCTTCTTTTTCTTTATTTTGGTTAGTTTGGCTAAGGGTTTATTGGTCTTGTTCATTTTTTAGAAGAACTAACCCTTGTCTAAGTCTTTGAAATTTTTTTTTTCTTTTTTATTAACTTCTGCCCTGATCTTATTTCTTTACCTCTACTGCTTTTCGATTTGGCTTGTCTGTGTTTTTCTAGGGCACCATTGAATTATTTATTTGAGATCTTTGTGATTTTCTAATGTAGGCACTTAGAGCTATAAAATTTCTTCTTAGTACTGTTTTCATTGTACCCCATAGATTTTGGTATTTTGGGTTTTCATTTTCATTTAATTCTAAGAATTTTTTATTTCCTTCTTGATTTCTTCGATAACTCATTTGTTAGCCAATAGCATATTGTTTCCTGGGATGCTTATAAGAATTTGTATTCTGGAGTATTTGGATGGGATGTTCTGTACATTTCTGTTTCTTCTTAGTACTGTTTTCATTGTACCCCATAGATTTTGGTATTTTGGGTTTTCATTTTCATTTAATTCTAAGAATTTTTTATTTCCTTCTTGATTTCTTCGATAACTCATTTGTTAGCCAATAGCATATTGTTTCCTGGGATGCTTATAAGAATTTGTATTCTGGAGTATTTGGATGGGATGTTCTGTACATTTCTGTTTAGATCATTTGATCTATGATGTCATTAATGCTGATTTTCCTCTCTTTTTTTTTTTTTTTTAGTTGACTGAGGGGCGACCTATCTATTGGTAAGAGTAAAGAACTGAAGTCATTTATTATTACTATATTACAAGATGCTCCTGCATTCAGTGTGTATAAATTTAGAATTCTAATGTCCTCTTGCTGTATTGTTCATTTAATCAGTATAAAGTGGCTTCTGTTATCTTTTCTGTCTAACTTTGGTTTAGAGTCTGTCAGATATAAGAACAGCAACACCTGTTTCCTGGTCCCATTTGCTTGGAATTCCTTTTTCCACGCTTCAGTCTAAGTTAATGTCTATCTTTAATGGTGGTGTATTTCTTAGAGGAAGCTGATAGATAGATATTGTTTTTAATTTGATATGCTAGTCCTTTTTTTTGAGATAGGGTCTCCCTGCAGTCCCAGCTGGCCTGAACTCAGCAAGTAGACCCGGGTGGTTTTGATCTCCCACCTGTCTCTGCCTCTGGAGTGCTAGGATTAAAGGTGTATGCCACCATGCCTTGCTTAGTCTGTCTTTTGATTGAAGGATTGTAACCATTAATATTCAGAGTTATTATTGAAGTGTGTGTATTATTTCCTGTCATTTAATTGATTTTGTAGTGTTTGGTGTTTCCTAATCTTCCTGTGGTTAAACACTGTTCTAGCATCATTTGTCTCTATAGCTTCTTTGATAGATTCTCTTCTCTTCAGTCCAAAGAATCCTACGAGGATGAGCGTCCTCAGTGGAGCTGGCTTCTTTTCTCATATAATAGTGAACTTTCTCCACCAATTATGACAGATATTTTGTTTTGTATAGTAGTTTGCACAGGCAGCTGCTGTTCTTTCAGAACTGGAACAACATCATTCCATGACATTCTGGCTTTTTAACTTTTCTGTTGAGAAATTTGATGTTTCTCTGTTGGACCTGACTTTATATGTGATGTACTGTTTTGCTCTTGCAGTTTTCAATGTACTTTCTTTGTCCTGTATATTTAGTGTCTTAACTATAATATTATGGAGAATGATTTTTTTATATGTGTCCTCAAACTTGGTTTCAAGTATTTGACAATTTTTGCATCTATGCTCATTATAAAGTTTGTTGTGTAATTTTGCCTCTTTTTTTCATTTCTTTTCTCATCTTTTTTTTCTGATTGTGTCTGGTTTGGGTAGCTTTATAAAAAAGACAGAACCAAAATTTCCCCATAACCCTCAGTCTCTACTCTTACTTAGATCACATTGTGCCTAAAGTTATTTTGCAGCCAAAGCTGAACTTGAAGATTTCTGCCTCCCAGGTTTAGAGGTTTTGCTGTTCTGTGCTTTTTTCCTGTAAAATGGTAATGTCAGTCTAAGAAAACAGAAAAGCCTGGTAGCAGAGTTGTTGGCTGCCCATTTCCTACCTCCCATACCTCATTTCAGATACAGCTGTCATGCCAGTTCTACAAGTGCTCAGGTTGTTGCTGCCTGCCTTCCACTGCAAGCGCGAACCTGCAGACTTTCTGTTCTTCGCATAAACACAGTTCAGAAGGGCAGGAAGTTAACAGCCCTGGGGAAATCCTCAAGCAAGGCAGTGGTGGACTCCTGCTCCAGCATCTCAATAGCAAACCTTTATACTGACTTTTTCTTCTTTTTTTTTTTTTTCCTCTTTCTGACTCACCAATTCTATTCTGTGGAAGTACTTCCCAAATAAACTGCCTATACTCGCATCTTTGTCCCAGGCTCCAGATAAGCCAAAACCAATTATTCAACAATCATTTAACACATGCCTATGTTAGGCACTGAGATAAAAGACCAACAAGATAAAATAATTGGAATTTCCCTGAAGTGTATAATATGAACAAGCAAAGCTACTCTCCCCCAAACCTCCCTAATTGCAATATATTGTGAGAGATGCTACATTACAGGAAAGAACCAACTGACTCCTGAAGATGGGGAAAAATGGGGGCTGGTAAGAAGGCTCAGCAGGTCAAAGCACATGCCACCAAGTTTGATGATCTGAGTTCAATCCCTGGAATCCACATAATAGGAGAGAACCAACTCCTGCAAGTTGTCATCTGACCCAAACACAAGCATAAACACACACACACACTACATAAAGACAACAAAAAAGAAGATATGTAGGGGAAGAGTCACCTAACTCACACTTGCTGGGGGAGCTTCCTGGAGGATGTATTGCTTGAGTTAATGGATGAAATATAGATCATATACAGCATTAACAACTATCATACAATTGTCAACTGAATATTCAGTCAATGTTTTCATGGGCCATGTGCAGTTACTCCTACCTGGTAGTAGTAGGCATAATATGACATAATTTTAGGTGTTGTGACACAGATAGCCATTAAAACATTTATTTATTTTGGTCTTTTTGAGACAGGGTCTTCCTGTATCACCAGTTGACCTGGAACTCACTATGTAGACCAGGCTGGCTTTAAAATCACAGAGATCCACCTGTCTTTCTCCCAAGTGCTGGGTCTAAAGGTGTTGCACCACCACTCCCGGCATCATTTTTGTATTTATAAATGTTTGTACTAAAATAAAAAGGAAAACAACAAATTTGATTTTACAGACTATTATAACTAAGGGCAAGACTAAATTTTTTAAATGGATTGAATTTGGCTTTAAACTATTGAATGAATATGGAACTGGAAAGATGGCTCAGAGAGTAAAGGCACCTATCTGCCATAGAGCCTGAGGACCTGAATTCAATCCCTAGGACTCAAGTAAAAGGAAAGAACCCCCAAAGTTGTCCTAAGACTTCCACACTTGTGCCATGGTGTTTATGCCCCCATAATAATAAATAAAACATTTTAAAATAAACTATTGAATGAATAGAATACCTGGGCGCAGATTGACAAAAATTATGTAGGCAGGGTGCACATTGTTGAGGTTTAGGATGTACTGTTGCAGCAGGAGGATGTGCAATAAAATTCCTGCCTTCCATAAGTCCAACATTTTGTAACAGATCTATAAGCAAGGGTGATAAATGTTACAATGAATTTAGAAACCAAAGTACAAGAGGAAATGAGGAGCAAAGTGAAAGGCTTTTTCCTACAAGAGCACTTGGCTCTTGCTTTGTCCAGGAGAGAGGTGATGATAGCCTGAATTAAGGATAGCTTCATTTATTAGTGTTTTAGTATGAAATATTCAGAGATTTGACCCACTTTTTCCCTTATTTGACTCAGGCTGGAGAAACGCTCTGTTAATGCTTTCCACGTTTCAGGCATGTCGCAACTACTTTATAAGCTCATTTATTCTCGTTAGTCCTTATTTTACATTCAAGATAAGTGTATAAGGCGGCTAAGTATCCTATCCAAGGGAACGTTAACTGGAGTAGCCACAATTAAATTCAGGCGTCTGGCTCGAGAGTATCAGAATAAATGGGTCGGGCACACGAAGCTGAACAGGTCATACCTAGGCGTCGAATCGTGAAACAATTTTCTTGGTGGCCTAAGACCTGGTTTCCAGACCAGTTTCATCGCCTATAAAACCGAGACACTAAAGGCACTAGGAGTTTGGTGTAGAATGCACTAACGAATGCAAACTGAACTTCAAACTACGTAGGTAACTCCACCGACTAGCGCTTTGGTAAGAGACACGGTAAACTGCAATTTATCAGTTCCAGCCGGGGGCAGAGCCTGAGCGAGGTTCCGCCCCCAGCGAGGTGGGGCCGCGGACCTTTGCGCATGCGGAGGCCGCGGTCCCCGCCTACTTCTGACCGTCTCCGTGAGTAGCTGCTGTTTCTGAGCGGTCGATTCGTAAGCAGGCGCCTGGAGCAGCTGCCCCTTTCCCGGGCCTCCTGCCGGGTCTGTCCTGTGCTCGCGCGGCGTGGGGAGCCCGGCGGTTCCGGGCAGCTTGCCCGGCTTCCTACGGAGGCTCCCGCAGTTTGGCCCGATAGGCTGCTGTCGAAAGTGCCGGCCGCACGCCGGAGCCGGCAGTAGCCGGGTGGGACGGCTCAAGATGGCGTGCCTGTTGGAGACCCCAATCCGCATGAGCGTCCTCTCGGTGAGTGACCCGCTGTGGTGGCGGACAGTCCCCGTCCTGCCTTGCTCCCGGCGGCGTGAGCCTCCCGGGCACCACCCCCTGCGGTGGCCTCCGCTGGGATGCACCGGACCCCGGCCCAGCCCGGGCGGCTCCACCTCTTGGGCTCCCACCGGTGCGGGTGCCGGACCGCGTCGGGCAGGTCGGGCTGCAGGGAGCTGGCCTGGCGCGGCGGAGGCTTGGCCGTGCACTTCCCCGAGCTTGCCGCCTGCGGAGGTGCACGCCCGCCTGGAGCGCGCGTCCACACCGCTCCCCCGGCTGTGGCTCCCGCGGCCACCGAGCTGCCGGGCTAGGTCGCCGTGCCTCCTGTCGCGTCCCAGCACCTGGGCCGCCTGCTTCTTAGCCGCAATTCTTAATGTGTGTGGTTATTCAAGCCCCTGTGCCCGGCTCTGAGATTAGAGAAACTGTTTCCTTTGCCTGGTAGTCAGTCCTCCCGGCCCCTGGGGAGAGTGAAACGTTGAAGGAGGGGCCGAAGGGGTGAAGAAAAAAAAGTTAAGTTTCCCTACTATTGGAAGAAGGGAGCGTATTGACACGCCAAGAGGTGATACTAGTTTTTTCTTCTTCTTAAGTTAAAAAACAAAAACAGCGAAACAGGAAGACGATTTTCACTCCTCACTATATTGCCCTTCAAAGAACAGGACCAGGACTGGAAGTTTCTGGGAGATAACATTGGAGAGTTTTACAACAAATTTTATCGGTTGGACTCAGAGTGGTCAGTTTGCCAATAATTCATTTGCTGTTGTTGGTAATAAAGAAGTAAGCAGGCAGAGAATGCTTGACCATCAGAGCCTTATTGAGAGGGTAGCTGGATTATAGGTGATTTTACAGGTTCCTCCAGACTTGTAACTCCAATTACTTTCTTTTTAAAAAAAAAAATTATTTTTTTTATGTGTATGCTTGGCCTGCATGTAGGTAAGTGCACCCGTGTCGGAGGTCAGAAGAGGCTGTCGGATCCCCTGGGACTGGCGTTAAGGACCGTTGTTAGCTGCCATGTGGGTGCTGGGATTCGAACCCGGGTCTTCTGCAAAAACAACCAATGTTCTTAACCGCTGAGCCAACTCTCCAGACCCTCTAACTACTTTCTTTTCTTGAGCTCTCACACCATATTTAAAGACACGGTAGTACACGACTTGATTTAGAGTTAGAGCCATGTGGCAGGCTAAAACTTAAGTTACAATTCAGTGCAAATGTCGTTTGGGAAGCCTGTCAACAAATCTATCCCTGAATTCATTTTAGTAAACCATTTCCTAATTTTTAAATTGCAAGAAGAGAAATACTGTTCAGCCAGGTATTGACGTATATTAGCCCTTTATTCCACTTTGTGATTCTCATCATGTTTTGTGGGAAAACAGGCCAGTGACTTCCCTCATTGTAGTAAAAGAAACAAAAGATGTGCCTTCATTGTTAAATTCCCTTTTTTGTTTGTTTGTTTGTTTGAGACAGGGTCTCACTAAGTAGCCCTGGCTAACCCGCAACTGGCTACGTAGACCTTGAACTCACAGAGATCCACGTGCCTCTGCCTCCCAAGTGCTGGGATTAAAGGCATACCACCATGCCCAGCTTCAGTTCCTTCTGATTATGTCATCATCTTGATGATGTCATCATCTTGATGATGCCATCATCTTGATTTCAGTTATCCTTTAGTTTACCTGTTTTGGTTTTGTAGTTTGCTTTGTTTTGTTTTCCACCGCGATGTAACCCAGGGCTTTGAGCACATTAGCTAAGTGCTGTTCCCCTGAGCAGTCCCTGCCCCACCTGAGATTTTTTTTTTTTTTTTTTTGCCTTTTTGTCCATTCTGTTTTGGTATACAGTGAAAAATTTCCATTTATTTCCCTAATAAATGATTATATTCTGCTTATTTCATTCAAAACTTCTTGAAAAGTTACTTCCCACTTTCAGTTAGAATTTGCTTTAGCCCTAATCCCATTTGGAAGCATATTTAAAGGTTTTCATAGCTCTTCAGTGTAACTTTTCAGTTCTAAATTTCTAGGGCCTTGGGACATCAGAGCTTTGGATAAATGATTTAAAATGTCTAAACTCACTGATCTTACCTTCCAAACAGCTTATAAAAGCAGTGCTTTTTATATTAATTAGAAATTACTGGGTGTTGAGGAGACTGCTCAATGGATAAAGTGTTTGCTGAACAAGCATGAGGACCTGAGTTCAGATCCCCAACACCCATGTAAAAAGCTAGGTAGGGTGGTGCACACCTGTAACCCAAGTGCTGGGGGGCAGAGACAGGCCTATCTTGCGGGCTGGTTTGCTGGCCAGTCAGACTAGCCAAAACAGGGAGCTCAGGGAAAGATTTAATGAGAGACCCTGTCTCAAAAAATACAGGAAGACACTGGATGTTGACCTGTTGACCTCTGGTCTCTACACACACACACACACACACACACACACACACACACACTCTTCAATAAGCTTAATAAGCTACTTACTGTGTACCAGTTAAATTCAAAACCTGTATTGTATACTTAAAAGGATATAAAAATGCTATCAAGTCTGAATGACTTCTGAGTTTGGTAAATTGACCAAATGGGAAGTCACATTGTTTTAAATGATTTCCATCTACAATCCTTGATACTTTCTTCCTGAGAGACCTCGATTGCTTGGACTACTCAACTTGCACATCTGTCCTGCCTGACTTCACTTTCCTCTGTCTCTAGTCTTTGTGTGGATGTCACCCACTACTTCTGACAAAGTACATTCATTCTCCTAAGAGAATTTATTATGACTTCCCACCCAATTGCATACTGTCTTTACTAATCACTCACTGTTAAATTCCCTGAATCTTAGGCTTTTCTTCCTTTTATGCTTCTGTGAAGTCAGGTGTTAAGCTCTGTTTCTTTTTATTAGTGTTTCTTAAGTTTCTGAATTCTTTAGGACATTATTGTTTTGTGTGTACACTATCACAGTGTCCTTTTAATTATGATTACTAAAAAATATCTGTGCACTTATTTTGTGTGTGTGTGTGTGTGTGTGTGTGTGTGTGTGTGTACATGTGTGCCACAGAGTGTATGGGGAGGTCAGAGGATAACTTGAAGTCTGTTCTCTATTGTCAGGGTAGGTGGCAAGCACCTTTACCTGCTGAGCCATTTCACTGGTCCTTAATTATTTTTTGAGAGGGATGTCTTATGATATTGCTGATCTTGAACTCCTGAATTTAAGTGACCCTCCTGCCTCAGCCCCCTGAGTAGCTGGAACTGCACATGTGCCCTCTTAAATCTTGCTTTATTTTTTTTTGCCTCAGTTCAAATCCACTTCACTAATTTTCCTGCAGAACACTTTGGACAGCCAGTCCTCTGTTTGAATTCCTTAGTGGACTCTGACTGCAGAAGGGCTTGATGTACCTATTTTGTTCTGAACTTGAACATTCTTTAGTTGCTGCAGGAACTTTCTGTTCCGTATAAATGAATTTCTCAGGTTGAAGTTGATCACTGATTCTTATAAATCCCAGTAACTTAGCTCTGTCTGCTCCTTTGTAATTGAAGCTTTGTGTAGCAATCCTCAACACCCCAACCCCTCATCCCCTCATCCCCCAGCTCTCTCCAAGATCTCTGTATAAAACTTAGAAGGGCCTCTGGGGCTGGAGAGGTGGCTCAGCACTTAAGAACACTGACTGTTCTTGCAGAAGACCTGGTTTCGAATCCCAGCACCCATATGGCAGCTAAGAACTGTCCGTAACTCCTGTTCCAGGAGATCCGACAGCCTCTTCTGACCTCTGCGGGCATTGCACAACACGGGTGCTCACCTACCTGCGGGCAATACACGCATATACATAAAATAAAAATAATAAAAAATATTAAAGCAAAACTTACAAGGGCCTCAAATTAAAGACCTTTCTTCTTCAGCCTTTAAAAAGTGCTGTGTGAATTGTATCATGTAATGCATGTTAAACTTCTGCAACTTGCCAGTCATAACATGAGGTTAAGGAATGCAGTGTGAGCTACACAGACCTGTCATTTCCTTCTGGAAATTTTAGCCCAATGAGGAAAATAGACATCCAGTAACAACCCAGAATGAGGGGTGGTTTCCCTGAAGTGACACTGAGCAGGAACTTCAAGAATGAATTAGAGCAAAAGAAAAACTGTGACAGAGAACATAGAGGCAACTGTTTTGTGGATGCCTTTAATAATAGCCTATCATATCTCCTTAGAGAGTAAACTAATTCAGAGGTAGGTACTTGACCTTTTTTTTTTTTTTTTACTAAATCCACTATTACAACATTTTGCAAATACAAGGTACCTCATAATTGCTTGATTGAACTATTTCAGGAGGTGGTCAGACTCTCCAGTTCTCTTTTTAGTGTGCTGCAGCCATTCCTGTTTAGCCTCAGCCTTTCTGACACACTTCCAAATTCTTCCCATGTTTTTAAGACTTTAGATGGTTTAATGTTGGTTGTATTTTTAAGGCCATTTTATTTTGGAGTAAGTATAGGTTCATAGGAAGTTGCAGACTCACAGAGGTCCTTGTGTGTGTAACCACTTAAGTTACCTATGTTTACATTTTACATACTCAGTGTATCAGGAACAGGAAATCTTTATAAGTATGTACATGCTTTTGCAACATTTTTTCACCACTGCTGTTAAGATACAAAACTGTCCCCTCATCCAGGGTCTCCTTTGAGCCACATCTTTACTCACCTCCCCCACCCTTTCCTTGACTCTTGGTGGTAACTGGTTATCTCTTTTCCCTCTCTGTAACTTTGTCATTTTCATACCTTGCCATACTGTATGTGACCTTTTGATTTTGGCTTTTGTCCGACAGCATAACACTTTTGAGATCCATCAAAATTATTGCATGTATCAATAGTTTGTTCCTTGTTCTTACGAAGTATGATGTCCCAGTCATCAGCATCTAGTGGAAAGTTCTGTTTCTAGCTTTTGGCAATTATAACCTGCAATGAACAATCATTTACAGATTCTTTTTGTGGATGTGATTTTTAATGTCTGAAACAAGTACCTAAAAGTGTAATTCCTAGAAGTATTATTTTACATATGATAAATAAAGAAACCGATGAACTTCTCCAGAGTGACTGTACCCTTTTATTTTCCTATTAGGAGTGAAATTCATGTCTAACATCCTTACCAACGTTATTGTTATTTTTCATTTTAGCTTATTTTTTTTAAAGTTTGTTTTCTTTTTATGTGTATGAGTGTTTTGCCTGCATGTATGTTATCACATATGTAACTGGTGCCTGTGGAGGCCAAAAGAGGGCATCCAGTCTCCTGGAATTGGAGTTATAGGCAGTTGTGAGCTGACATGTGCATGTGGTGTGGGAACTGAACCTGGGTTCTCTGCAAGGGCTCTTAACTGCTGAGCAGCTCTCCAGCCCCTTCATTTTAGCTTTCCTAATGGACATATGGTGATACTGTACCACACTCTTGCTTTGTGTTCATTTCTTTAGTGAAGCAATGTTGAAATCTTCTCATCGTTTATTTGATACCTCTACGTCCTCTAGGGAAATATTTCTTTGTATCCTTTTTTGCTCATTTTCTAATTGGACTGCTTTTTGATTGTTCAATTTACACATTTATCAGGGAGGTGTTTGCAAGTGTTTTCTCTAGCTTGTCTTTTCATCTGTTAACCACGGGTTGAAATGATCCTTGGGACTGGAGGTATGGCTCATTGGTAGAGCAAGACCCTAGTTTTCAATCCCTAGCACCCTTCTCCCAAAGAACCTTTGATCACAGCCTTACACCTTACACAAAAAGTAACTCAAAGTGGGTCATCGATTTTATTGTAAAACATTAAAAAAAAGAAAAACCACTTTCATATAAAATAGGAAAAAAAACCCTCCATGAAGAATTCTAGATCTACTTAAACAATTGAGAGATTTAAGAAAATACAGATTTATACCTTGTGAAAGATCTTTTCAAGAGGAGGATTACATATTAGTTTGGTCACTTTTTTTTGCGGGGGGGAGGGCGCAAGTCTTTTTGAGACAGGGTTTCCCTGTAGCCCTGGAACTTACCAGGTAGACCAGGCTGGTCTTGAATTCACAGAGATTGGCCTGCCTCTGCCTCCCAAGTGCTGGGATTAAAGATGTGTGCCATCATGCTGGGCAGTTTGATCACTTTGTCACTGTTTGAGAGAGGCCTTTGAATATAAAATGCCTTTGAATTATGTTGTAGGCTGGTATGGACAGTCCAGGTACTTGTTGATTTTAATTGGCTTCTTTTTGGTGTTTTGGTCTTTTCCAAATGCCAGTATGCCTTTTTTTGGACAAGTAACCTTTAGCACTATTCTAAGTCTAAATGTTCTTTGATTTTTGTTCAGTTCTTGACAGTTGTTATTTTGTTGGTCTTGCCTATTGCTGAATTATTGATTTGTTCTCGTGTGTGGGCGATTGGCAATAATTAGGAAAATTCTGTGAAGTTAAATCCAACTACCCTCTAAGCATAAATTTGGCCTTTTGTTTTTAGTAATAAATACAATACAAAAATGAAATCTGTTCAGCAATTTAAAAATGTTTGCAATTAGTTTACACTACAAGGCACCAGTAAGCTCAGGGTTTGTCAGGAGTGGTCTAAAATTCATCAACAATCTGTGAAGAATAGGGGCTGTTTATTATATGTTTCAGGACATTTTGCTGTTTGTAAGGAAAGCTTGCCACCCAAATTTAGACACTTGGTACTCAAGAAGCTTTTTAATCTAGTAAGAATCAGAAACACCTTAGTGTAGACTCTTCAGATTTCATCTGGAGAGCTAGCCTTCTGGTTGGTGCTGACTTGAGCCCTCCCTCTTTAAGAAGGCCAGGTGGCATGCATGATGAACAAGTGCTCTGTCACTGAGCCGCCTCTACTGTTTGATTTCTGATTTGACAGTTGTTTTCAAGTAAACATGCCATGTTGATTTTGGGGTAAAGATAGGATGTTATTTATCAAAACAAAATTCCTACTACTGACTGGAAATTGAAGAACAGCCCTTTCACTGAGTGCTGGGCCTGTGAAAACCTTATCTCCTTTAAGGACAAGCACCACTCACCTTATCCACAAAAGAGCATGCATATGCCTAAAGGGCAGAAGTTTAGCTGCAGTGGGCTTGCAGATTCACTTTGGTCAACTCCTTTACTTGTCCTGACTATAGTTACCAAAAACGTGTACTATCAAAGTCATCTTGGAATGTTAAATAAAAGTAACAATAATGTTTTAAAATTCATGTAAGGAATCATGTATGGGGGCCTAGATCCAAGGAATTTAAATTGTTTCGTCCAGAGTTTGCCAGTGAACTAACAGTGAATTGTGTCCACCTTGAGTACTTTGTGTAGCAGATGCCTTGGAGTGCAAAGCCAAGTTAACTGGAGAACAAGGTAGAAGAAAATAAGGCAGTTGAGGGTCATGGCACAGGCAAAATGGAAAAACAGGTCAGAAGCGTCTCATGATGTTGCCGTAGTTGTGAGAGGCCACCATGTGGATGGCAGGTCGGACAGATCCAGAGAGAAAATATAACTGGAAAGCTCTGTTCCAACTCTTAGACGAGACTGCTGAGTGCTGCTAAGTACCATGGATAGCTCCCCGGCAAGGCTGTCACTGCCTCCAAGAGCTTGAAGCACATCAGACCCTTTGAATCAGAAGGCAGCTGGCCTGTCCAGACATTCTGAGGTATACCATGAAAGATGATACCCAGGATCTCTAGGTCATTACATTATTACAGTCTTGAATAATTTAAACTATTGTATGGTGCAAGACAGCATCATATTTGTGTATGAGTGGCTCACTTTGTTATGTCAAGATTGAGAAATAGGCATTTGGTGTGCTTGGAGAATTTCCTTGGCTACCTCATCTTGAAGGCATCTGGATGAACTTTAGCCAACCTAGAGAGAATCTCCATTTTTTTGTGAAACTCACAGCCCTTTTATTCCATGTGTGCTTGCCAGAGATAGTCTCACTTCTTTGGACTGCTAGATTATATACTGTTTGGCTCCATAGGTCTTTAGCTTATTCATATTATCTACGGGGATCTCTTAGTTCTCAGTTCAGACTTTTGCACCTACACTGAAAATTAAATGTATTTATTTTTTAGTAGGATAAAGACTCATCAAAGAGCAAATACATCTAGCTAACTGTGATTTGTACTATACTTAAAAGAGTAGAGACTATAAGGCTTGATTTTTAGAAGCATGAATGCTAAATTGCTTTTGGATCATGTGGCCATCAAAGAAATTATTACTAGTGTGCCAGAGCCATAAAAATATTATTACATTAGAAACTCATTAGAGAAAAAGTAAAGATACTCTTCATATCCCCTTTCATCTGACTGTGAACTGGCTTTTTATTAATGAAAAAATATTTGGTTGTATGTGAGTTATGGAAAATTTGCCTGGAAGAAATCCTGTAGATAATCTTTAATTCTTGTCATTTTTTTTTATTGGGGGAAGACTGAGGCCTGGATGTATGAACTTGCCTGCTGTTGATAGCTAGGTGTCAAAGTCCAATCTATAGAGTCCCACATTTAAAATACAAAATAGGGATGGTGAGTTGGATCGGCAGGTAAAGGAGCCTGCCTCCCAAGCCTGACAACTATGTTCCACCCCCAGGACCCATGTGGGTGGACAGAAAGAGCCAACTCCTACACACACACACACACACACACACACACACACACACACAGGCTCATGCTTGCCCACACATAGACACACACGTGTACATGCACAAATACATAAATGAAAAAAAAACCCTACCAAAATTGTATTCATGGCCTTACATTTTAGAGTTGATGTTGAGATTTTATGAACACTGATTGAGATATTGTTCATAAATTCTATTCATATATAAAACCTGGTTTTCAGTCTTCATCGAGAGGTCAGGGTTCTCTGAGAAAAGCAGATAAAGTAAAAAAGTTACATATTTAGCATTTTCATGGTGATATTTGTTGAGTGAAAGCAGCTCACATTCTCGGAGTCTCCATTGTGCTAAGTATGGTACATATCGTATGGGTGGGGTCCAGCTTGCCTGGAAAGTGACATTTTAGAGCCTGTCTGTGGTTACTCGGTGTAACAGGAAAGGGGTTTTTATTAATCTGGAAAGGAATGATGTGAAACTTTAGAAATAAGAAAGAATAATCCTATGAGAAAAAAATTAAGGATAAAAATAATTCCAAATATATTATGTAAGGGGACTAAAAGAAATTAATAATATAGATCTGATTGGGTCCTAATGGGATCAGAAGTTTACCAAAATACTAAGAGCAGGACAAAATATAAAGCACAGAGTCTTGGATATGAGTAGTGTGGACATTTTTCTTTTTCCTGTTTTTCTTTCCTGTTGAAAGCTAGTAGGAACTTTGAAATAGATAGTAAGGGCATGATCGCTCTCTGCATGTAGTAGGTCTGTCTCTGTTAATAGCATTATCCTTTCTGTGCTGTTCCAGGAGGAGGATAACTCCCCCTTCAAAATTAGGAAGGAATTGTTTAGCATTTAGTTTTGTCTGAGAGTGAAATTAGCCCTTTGGCAGAGATATATTTATTTTCCCATAATTCTACAAGTGACAGTGAGGCGGTGTCGAGGTTTTGTGTCTCTTGTGATCTTGGAACCTAAAGCAGAGGGAAGCATGGAATTTGAAGTTGAGACACAATTTAATAAAATGCCACTCAATATTGGTTTCTAGTGTCTCAATTGTGGCATTCCTGATGTCTCTACAGACAAGTTCAAACACAGTAGGTGTTCCAGGACTTTAAATATTTTATTTATTTATTTTTATATGTACGAATGTATTACACACACTGCATGTGTGTAAGTGCACCTGTGTCGTGCAATATCCTGGAGATCAGAAGAGGGCATTGGAACTGGAGTTACAGATGGTTGTTAGCCACCATGTGGGTGCTGGGAATTAAACCTGGGACCTCTGCAAGAGCAGCCAGTGGTCTTATCTGTTGAGCCATCTTTCCAGCCCCTCTAGGACTTTAAAATGAATAATTGAGACTGTTTAACTGGTTAAGCAGTGCATTTCAGAATAGTAACAGTATCAAAAGGAAGTTGTGCTTTTAAAAAATTGTTTTGTTTGTTTTGAACTGATAGGTTTTGGAGACAGTAGAGACTGAGATTTTTATTTTATGCTAGGGATGGGAATGTATTTCTGAGGCTCCCACTTCACTGGGTGGCTCATTACAAGCTCTTACAGTTAGTTGTTCCCAACCTCCCCAGGTTCTCTCTTTCTTATGCTGATACTTACAAATTAAGAGTCCTTGACTGTTTCAAAATGATGCCAGCTTTAATAAAGGAAAAAGCAAACTGATTACACATATTTAAGTGTGTAAATAAATACTCAGGTTACTACTATGTCAGGAAAAAGTCAGAAACTCATGATGTGTTTCCAGATGTGTAGGGGTTGGCTGTGCCTGTGATAGGCATGCTGCAGACTGACAAAGGCTAGTTGTTATGGTTACTTAAATGTATTCATTAGGGATTTTGGTGTAGCTTTTTGAAATGTCTGAACTTTTGATAAAAGTGTCTAATAATTCAAAGTACAGCCATTTCTTTATTCATAAAGAATCAGAGTTCTTGGGAAGCTGATTGTACATTAAGATAGTATAAAACATACTTTGTATTTATATATAGAATGAAATTGGATTCTAAGCTCAAATTATTATGGCTAGGTTTTTTACCTAGGTGACTGGATAGTGTGGAGTTGAGGGATGTGGGCCTGCTCTCCAGGGCGTCTACCCTCCCTGGTCCTTGTTCATTGGATATCAGTAGCTAAATGTGTTATTCTCACAGCCAAAAATTACTTCCATGAGGAGCACTGTTTTAGTACTGATGGGCATTCTGAATGGTGTGTGCAGCTTTTTCTCCCTGCTTCCCTTTGATCCCAGCTTATGACAGTGTTGCTACAATAGAGAGACATGAACATAGACGTATAAGCTCTGCGGAGACAGACACTTTTCTCTTTCTATTTTGCTCTGCATAGAGCATTGCCTGTACAGCCATTTAAATCTTTGTTGATTAACTGAATTAATAAGTACAGCTTCAGAGTTTTGTATTCCCTTCATAGGCTATGTCATTTTAATACTAAATTGTATTTTCTTAAATATACTTTATGGTTTTACAGCCATCTTTTATATGTTTGTGTTATTTCACCTGGCAAATTAAGACTCGTGTTTTTTGTTTTTTTTTTTTAATTAAAATCATCCTACCTTCCATCCCACCCCTAACTTGAGGTAATTGTATCTTCAACTTTTTATCTTGTGGTGTTTTTTTGTTTTGTTTTGTTTTGGTTTGGTTTGGTTTTTTTGGTCTTTTTGAGACAAGGTCTCCCTGTCCTGGAACTCACCATGTAGACCAGGCTGGCCTTGAACTCACAGAGATCCGCCTGCCTCTGCCTCCCAAGTGCTGGGATTAAAGGCATGTGCCAACCACCACGCCCGGCCTCTTGTGTTTATTTTTATAGCTAAATGTACCATTTGTTACAATTTACATTTGTAACTTTCTTGCTTGTGCTGTGAATACCTTGAGGGTAAAAGATTGTATTTTATGTCTTTCTTCCCAGCAGCTGGCATAATACCTGGGAAATTAAAGGTACTGATGGATTTCAGCCTGAAGTAGGTTTGAGATTGAATCTTAATGAGTTCAAGCATCCTATTTTTAAAAATTGTGTTTCTTCTATCGTTTCATACACTGGGATTTTCTCTGACATGATAAACATTGTAAGTAGTTTGAAGTTTATAGCAGTTTGTGAATTAATTAACATTAAATTTTGCTTGGCAGACACTGGTTTAAGCATTTATTTCTTATGGGATCAGAATTCCACATTGAAATTTGTAATATTTTGATTCCTAAAGAGCCATATGAGTTAAATGAGAAATTTGATATGAAAATACTTTGTAAACTCTAACATGCTAAACAAGTGTGTTAATTTTTTGGTCAGGTATTAGCTTGGTCTGAGGTTAAGCTGCTATTGTGAGGACAGGTGTCTTTGAATACTTTTTAACTAGGTTTATGGATAACTATGGGGCGTTAGACTAAGCAGTTGTCTGTTTTTGTACAACAAAAAAATCAAATTCTTGGGGCTGGAGTCATGGCTCAGTGTTAAGAGCACTGGCTGCTGCTCTTGCAGAGGACCATGGTTTGATTCCCAGCACCCACATGGCAGCTGACAACCATCTCTTACCTCTAACAATCCCTATTCCTGGGGTCTAATGCCCTCTTCTGACCTCGGCAGGCTTTTCGTGACATGGGTGCATTTGCATACATGCAGGCAATACACTCATACACATAAAATAATAAAAAAATAAATAAAATATTTTAAAAATTGAATTCATTTGAAGTTAGTAGGGTGCATTTACAGGGAATTATCTGTGTGTTCTCTCTTTGAGCTGTACTCTGAGCTGTGTGATAATCATTTATGGCTGAAGAAACAATCTGAAAGTCAATTTCACAGAGATCCACCTCTTTTTGTTGTTGTTGTTGTTGAGACAAGGTCTCGCTATGTATATCTGGATGATCTGGTCTGGAGCTCACTGTGTAGACCAAGTTGGCCTCAAACAAACAGATCCTCCTGCCTCTGCCTCTGCCTCCAAAATGCTGTCATTAAAGGCATATGCCATCATACAGAAACTTACATAGTGGTAAACTAGGGCTCAAACATAAATCTACAAATACAAATTGTTTTTTTCTACTACATTGTAACTATAAATAAAGAATAGTACATGTTAACAAAATTTACATACGTAGAACTCAAAAAAAAAAAACTACCACTAGGAGAGTAAATGGACAAAAGAATGGGCAAAGGAATTGAACAGCCACTTTTTAAATGAAGACGTACCAATGGCCAATAAATACATGAAAAAAATATGTTCATCATCTTTTAACTGTCAGGGAAATGCACATCAAAACTACATTAAGACTCCGTTTCAATCCAGTCAGAAATGCTGTTATCAAGAACAAATAAGCAGTGTTGATGAGGATGGAAGGTGGGAGAAAGGAACTTGTTATACACAATGAAGTCCATTCACTAAGGAAATGAGTGCGTGGGTCCCCCAGAGAATTAAAAATAGAACTACCATATGACCCAACTATACCACACCTGAGTATATACTCTAAAGAATCAAAGTCATCTTACTGTAGAGATACCTGCATACGGGGGCCTGGAGAAATGACACTTGCTGCTCTTCCAGGGGTACAGTTCCCAGTACCCACATGGTAGCTCATGTTCCCTGTAATTGAGTTCCATGGGATCTTACGCCCCTCTTCTGGCCATGGGCACTGCAGGTATGTCGTGTACATATGTATAGTCAACACATACCATGTACATAAAATAATAAATCTTATTAAAAAAGATAACTGGGGCTGGAGAGATGGCTCAGCGGTTAAAAACACTAACTGTTCTTGCAGAAGACCCGGGTTCAAATCCCAGCACCCACATGGCAGCTAACAACTTCAGTTCCAGGGGATCCAACAGCCTCTTCTATCCTCTGCGGGCATTGCACAACATGGGTGCACTTACCTACATACAGGCAATATGTGCATACACATAAAATAAAAAATAAAGATAAATAAAATAAATTTTTAAAAAAGATAACTGCATATACATATTTGTTACAGGACTATTTATAATTGCCAAGTTATGACATCAGACTAGATATTAGATATGCATTGCTTAAATGGACAAAGAAAATGTCATATGAGAACACAGTAGTTTAATATTCAGCCATAAAGAACAAGATTATGTCACTTGCAGAAAGATGGGTGTAACTGGAGATCATCCTGTTAAGTGAGAGAAACCAGATGCACAGACAAGTACAACATGTTTTCTTTCATATGTGGGATTTAGAAGAAAAAAGACGAGTTGTGAAAGTCAAAGGGTGTGGAAGCAGAGAAGGGAAGAGAAAGGTATGGATAAGAGGGTAATAGAGAAGGGGAATATGCCCAGAATGTATGTGTGTGAAATTGTTGTAATGAAGCTTGGTACTGTGAGGTTTATATACTCGAATAAAAAGTGAAGAAACTAAACAGTATAAAACAAAACCACAGAACAAGACTGTAATTAGAGTAATTTTGACATTAATCTTTAAACATTTTCATTACTTGATAAATTAATAGTATAGCTCTAAAACTTGAGCTGAACACATTTTTTCTTCACTTTTGCATTATCTTATTCGTAGGGAATCTGCGACTTAACAAAGTGTCATTCCAGACCTTTCCTGAGGAAATTTACTTTTTTTTTTTTTTTTTTATTTTTTTTCAGGTCTCCCTGTAGCCCCAGCTGTCCTGGAACTTACTATGTAGACCAGGCCTTGAACTCAGAAATCTGCCTGCCTCTGCCTCCCAAGTGCTGGCATTAAAGGCGTGCGATACCAGGCCCGCTACCGATTATGTAGTCTTTCTTTTTTACAAACCTTTTTCTTGTTGTTGTACAGAAAGTAAAAATTTTACAGTCTCAGTGTAACTGGTAGCCAGGGATGATTGACTCACCAATCACAGCTATCCAGGCTACAGCAAAGAGTAGTACAGGAAAACTTAACAATGTTTACACTTTTCTTGGTGGTGGAGTACCAAAAGGGACTAAATGGAAGAAGGTGGAATGCCACAGGAACTGTTCTTTGGCTCTTTGGGTGGGTGGGTGTCCTGGGGTATCACAGCTACCTTTTATTAAACAGCTACAAATCCATGAGCAGTCCAACCAATACTGAACAGTTCTGTTTCTGCAGGTTGTTTGGGGTCTTCATTGCCTTCTCCTTCATCGTCTGTTTCTCTCTTTCTCTTTTCACCTTTCCTGCTTTCTTCCTCCTCTTCACCTTCATCCTCATCCTCATCTTCATCTTCGTCAACTTCTCCATCATGTCCAAATTCTTCGTCCTCCCCACTGACTTCATCTTCATCATCTTCTCCTTCTACATCTTCGACTTCATCTTCATCCTCATCATCAAAATCCTACTTGTCCAGGTAGGTCAGCTGAGGCAGGAGCTTGAAGACACGTAATCATTCAGAGAAGTGACCTCACAGTTAAACAGAGCCAGGCTTCTCAGACAATCCAACTTTTTCAAAGGTTCCAAGGTGCTGATAACTTTCATTTCCACTTAGGTTTAGATGTGTGAGATTTGGAAGTTCTTCTGCTAGTATATCCAGCCCTCCAAAGATTCTATTATCGCTGAGCTGAAGCTTTCTCAATTTAGGTACCTTGGGGAGATTTGAAACTGAAATCAAGCCTACACTTATTAAACTGAGGAACTCCAAATTCACAAATTAAGCCCTTAATCCCTCAATTTGTCCATCATTTGATTTGCAATTGTCCAAGACAAGTTCTCGAACAGCTGCCGGGTCCGGTTTCCTCAGCTCCAGGTGGATCCTCTTCTTCATGTCCATGTTCCCCTCACCCCCCTCTTCAAACTTAACTCTCTGTGGCTGGGGTGGAGGGGGGAGAGGCGACCTGGCCTGAGCGCTAGGGCCTTCGGAAGGGGCGGCAGCATGCAGCGTGTGGGCGTGCGGGCGTGTGGGCGAGCGGAGCCCACAGATGTCTTTCTTTTTTATAAGAGCTTCAGATTCCCGAGGGAGTGCACCGTTCCTGGAGGTACTGCAATACCAGGTCAATGCCTGGAGTGGACGGAAGAAGCTCCTACCTAGTCCAACTCCTAGTTCCAAAAATCCATTTAATATATTGTCCTCGGATAGAGGATGTATCAGATATTAAACTGATAAGAGCAGATACTACACTTGATCTTAGCCAAAAGGCCAAGAAGCGATTTTACTTATTTTTTAGAAAAAGAATGACTTAAATTCATCCTGATCATTGGTAGTTTGAGAGGTGCAATTAGAGTCTGTTCTGGTTTGCCCTTTTAGGACATCTGACCAGTTTCTGAACTTCTATGAAAAATTTCCTCTTTCTTTGATTCTATTGAAGATGTATAAGGTAGGGTGGTTACTTAGCCCAGGTTGTCTCCAACACTGTTTATTTGTATTATTTTGTGACAATGATTAATGATTCCTTTTTAAAATAATTTTTTTGTTTTATGTGTATGAGTGTATTGCCTACGTGTGTGTTAAGTGCACCCTTTTTGTGCAGTGTCCATGGAGGTCAGAAGAGTACTTTGGATCCCCTGGGACTGGAGTTGAATATGTAAAATGAATTCAGAGCCAGGTTTTGGGGACTTGGTAGCCCATTTTTTTTTTAAGGCCCTGTGCCAAAAGGCACAGAATTCTAGCACTGACTCTGGCTGACTTTGCTGTCCTTCATGAGCACAGACTGTACCCTGGGCTTTAGCTGACTACTTTTCACATTCCCTCTTTGGTTGGAAGAAGGGAAGAATCAGCATATCCCCTCCAGCTACCGAAAGTTACAGAAAATCACTCAAAAGATGTTTTGAAATGAGAGAGAATTCACATCACGAAAGGACAGAATACCAGAAGCCCTTCTTAGCCTTCTTGTCTCCATGGGCAAGAGGAGTAAAGAAGTACCCAGATCATACTGTCACCCCCGGTTTCCATACTGTTTGAGGAAAAAAATGAGGAAGGGCTCTGGGTTCCCCATCTTTATCACCCCACCCCACTCTCTACTCACCTCTCATCCTCCTCTGCAGTCACCATAGGATGAAGCTTTGTATCTGTTTGCATTAGCTGCATGTAGCCCAGGGACTCTAGGATCATTTCTCATGCCCTCAGAGCCGCTATTCCATCTCGTAGCCATGGTCTTTTTCTTTCCCTGGATTTCCCTTATGCTTAGCCTCCTCCCTGCTCGTTTCCTTCATCATCATTCACAATGAAACTACGTTTCTCACTGATGACATTTTCTCCAGCTTTTTCCTGCAGTCTTCTCAGCTAGTGGTTTTTCCCCCTCCAGGTTCCCTCATAGTACTTCGACAGAAGGTAGAGGTAGAGGTCCTCCTTGCTACTCATTGGTGTTTTTAGACTCTTTCCCCACCTCTTGCCTAGAAACTCCATCTTTGAATCTCATGAGTCAAGGTCTCAAGAACAGAGTCTGACATTCCTTCATTTAAGATCTTAGCTCCTAGCTCACACTAACTCTTCCCAGCATTACTTCTGTGATGATATATGGAAATTTAATTTTCTACCTAAATAACTTTCTGCAATTCTAGACTTCTTCAATGATCATGTTCTCCTTCCCTCTTGAGTTACTAACTCTCATGATCATTTCCTAGACCGTAACCTTATTCATGCCTAAAATCCTTTCATCACCTCTATTCCAAATATCCTAACCACTGTCTCCTCCCAGACCACTCCTACTACTCCCACAGCAGCAATCCTTCAACCCCTCTGTTACTTACAATGCTTTGCTACCTTTTCATTGGTCCCACATAACACACTGTTATAATTACACCCTCAGTTCATATGAATCCTCTTTTAGCTTTGCTGTCCTTGCCTGGTAAAATTCTGGACTGTCAAGACCACTGTTATCCTCTCTGTTCCTAAATCCAGCAGTCAGGTCTTTGCCACTATCTCTTGGTACATATTACTAGAATTTGACATAGCTGACTACTTCCTCCTTGAAACATCCTAGGGGTTAGCTTCTTGGGTTTCTGTCCATAACACTGGCTGTAGAGCACAAATTTCTGGCCTTGCTCTATCCAGGGTCACTCCTTTAGTGAATTAATCCTGTTTATAAGCTGATAATTTTCTGATTTGTATCTTCAACTTAAACTTTTTTTCCCCTAAATTCTGAACACTGCCAACTTGAAATCCTCGTTTGAATTGTTTAGTAGGATTCTCAGTCATTCCATGTCTGAAGCCAAAATTTTGTCTTCCTCCTAACTACACCTCTCACAGTCTCATCTCATGAACTGGCAAGTCAGTCTTTCTGGGTACTCAGGCGAAAACTTTCCATGGTTACCCTTGGCACCTCTCTTCTTGTCCTATATCCAGTCTGGTAACATGTCCAGTTTGACAGTTATTTCACACTTCTCCATTTATCTGGAGTTTGGGAGAACCTTCCTATCTTCAGTGTTCACTCTAGGCCTGGCTACTGTCATTTCAATGCTGTTGCTGAAGTAGCTCGTGTCTGGTCTCCCCTCTCTGTACTTGTAGCCCCTCCCCTTTTTGTATGTACTTGTTCCTAAAATTTCAGCCAAAGCAAACCTTTTAAAATGAAGTCAGATTATGTATCTTTCCCCCAAAACCCTTTATTGGTTTCCCACTCATGCCATAAAAATCAGAATCCTTACAGTGACTTAAAAGGCTCTATACCAGTGCTGGCCAACAAAAAAATAAAGAAAACTATGTAATTAAAAATTGCTGGTAGCCATGCTATTAAATGTAAAATGAAAACATGAAAATAATTTTTGTTAATGTTTTATTTTATTATTTTTATGTGTATGCATGTATTACATGCATGTAGGTAAGTGTACCCATGTCATGCAGTGCCCGCAGAGGACAGAAGAGGCTGTCAGATCCCCTGGAACTGGAGTTACGGACAGTTGTTAGCTGCCATGTGGGTGCTGGGATTCAAACCCAGGCCTTTTGCAAGAATAACCAGTGTTCTTAACCACTCTAGTCCTGAAAACGAAAATAATTTTAACGTTATTTTACTCTTGTCATATCAAGTCTTGAAAGTAGTGCACACTTTATATAGTTTGAATGCTAAATTTTTATTAGAAATACTTGGTTTATATTTCAATTTCACAAAATTTATAACTAATTTTTAATTAATTTTAAAATTGGATAAATTTAGTTTCTACCCGTGTGTCAAACGGTAAACAGCCATAGTGGCTGTCATGTTAGACAGGTGGCTCTTTGCCAACTGGCCACTGTTGTTGGTCTCACCTCCTACTGCCTCCGCCTCTGTCCCTTCTATTCCTGTTCTTTATGGTGACAGACACTGCACTTCAGAGCCTTGTGTTGGTTGCTCTCTTTGTAAAGACTTGCCCTTCTTCAGGTCTTTGCTTGACTACTTCATTACCACACTGTCGTCTTAAGAATAGAGAACAATAGGGAGAGACGCCCTATCTACGAAGGAAAGCGGTAAGATGCAAGAACTGTCCCATGCAGACATAGGCATGAATGTTAGGCACAAAGCTTGCATGCTCTGAATTTGCTTGCTGCCACAGCTTCAGTGGCTTAAGGGGACTGACCTCTTAAAGACTGGAAGCTTCCTACAAGACTCTGCCTTCAGTACCTCTTGGCATGTTCTTTGGGATAGGCCTTTGAACAAGAGGCCTTGCGGAGTACTGAATGGTGCCACTTCTCCCTCTCTGTTCTTTTACCAGCGGCTTGTATACGTGTTGGTTTAGATGTTCAGGCTTCACCTGTCCTATGGCTGTGATTCTGAAGCTGTCTTTCCTTGTCCATTCTGGTGTATACTAGGCATTTTCTAAAACCCACTCATCTAAAAAGCTTCTCCAATTTCAGTTTATTTAACTCCTCAGTGCTTTACATTGTATGTACCTGTTTTTGTATTCTAGTAGGAAACACAAAATTATGCAAACTTAGTTACAGTGGGGCTTGAATTCTTTAGGGCAGGGATTGTACCTTATTAAAATTTTCATCTTTAACACATTCCACTACATCCATATAGATACTCACTGCTTGTTTCATTGAATGAAACAGGCACAAAGTAGGAAAGAGCTGTTATTAAGGGAAGAAAAGTTTGGACAGCCAATCTTGAAAAATAATTACAAGCCGGGCATGGTGGCACACACCGTTAGTCCCAGCACATGGAAGGCAGAGGCAGCCAAATTTTTGTGACTTCAAACCAGCCTAGTCTACATAGTGAGTTCCAGGCAGCTGGGGCTACAAGGAGACCCAGTCTTAAAAAAGACCAAAAAGACAACAAAAAAAGAAAAATAATTTACCATTTAAAAACTTACTAGAAAGCTTTGGTAATCAACACTGATCCTGGCATAAGATCATATACATTAGTGAAAACCAAGAATAGAAATGAATTAATTTGTGGGGCTCCCTGTACCCCAAATAGGATTTTCAGTAAGAGCACCAAAATACTCACCAGGTCTTTTTCTACAAATGGTGCTAAGACAGCTAGATATTCACATTTTTTGAAGGAGGGAGATAAGTACCAAACCTTTTTGTCTGTTAGTTTTAACTACATTGAGAGGCAACAGATACAGAGCTGTGAGGGAGTAAAGAGGTTAGCAGAAAAGGCAAATACCAGTCTCTAAATGGGAAAGAGGCTCCGGGTTTGAGATATTCAGAAGATCTTACTTTATTAGAAAGCCAGGAAATGGGGCTAGGAAATGGCTCAGTTGGTGAAGTGCTTGCCTCAAGGATGAGTACCTGAGTTCAGATCCCCGCACTGAAGTGAAAAGCTAGACATGGTGGTACAAACTGATCCTAGCACTGGGGAGGAGGAGATAGGAAGATCCTTGGAGTTGCTAACCAGGTGGACTTTCCAAATTGATAAGCTCCAGGTTCAGTGAGAGATCCTATCTAAAAACAAGCAAACAAACAAGGGGAAAAAAAAACAAAAACCAGGTAGAGAGCAATAGCAGATGTCAGCCTCTATCTAGACTTTAGGTACTTTTGTGCACACACACACAGGAACAAATGTACCTACATGGAGTGTCAACTCTTCCTGTTTTACAGAACAGCTTTTTTCATTTCTCCACTTTTGCTCCTGATACAGTGTCTCACCATATATTCCTGTAGTTGCTTAATTAACATTTCATGATCTGACATCTGAGTGATGATCCTAAGAAACTTTGTAAACCATGGAAGTGGGACAATTGTTCAGAGTCCTTCTAACTTTCATCCTGTCGTTTTGAGGCAAACAGACTGTACTAGAAGACTAATATACATGGAAGGCGTAATTTCATCACTGTTGATTTTATTTACTTCTGCTGTTTGGTTTTTATAACTTCACTTATATTTTGGCAGCAGATTCAGAATATGGAAATACAAGCTGATTTTGATCATTTTTATTATTTGGCAAGTTAAGCATTTGTGTGGTTTGCCAGTTACTTTTGGTGACAGACATTTAAACTGAAGTTGTATCTTGGCAGTAACTCTTGCTAATTTGGAATTTTGAGGAAACTGGAAAGGTTTTTTTTGTCCCTGTCATAACTAATGGGTGACAGCATATAAGCATGTTCCAGCAGACATCAGAAAATGAACAGAAGTAGTTTTTTTTTTTTTCCTGGTTCTTCAATATGCCTTTTGTTTTAAATGTTGCATATTGAAACTTAAATATAAAAGAATCTTATCCAACAAGATAAATATTACCTAAGAAAGCATAATGAGCACAGTGCAAATAGCAGGCGGTCTCTCCTTTTACTCCTTTTTTTCTTTTTTTTTTTTGAGAAGGGCTCACTGTGTAGTCAGTCTGGCCTCAAACTTGCAGTCTTCTTTAGCCTCGCAGCTGCTGGGACAGGCTTGTGGCTGACACCCCTGTTCTACAATAGGACTTTACAGTTCTATCAAGCCGTAGCCAGTTCTGACTAGATAGCTCTCTTGAACCTATACATCACTCTAATTCTGCACTGTTTTCTTTGAGAGGAGCTGTTACAACTACATTATTACAGTTTTGTACTTACATCTGTTGCTCCTCTTATATCAGTCAAAAGGACTCCTTGTACTATCCCTTCTGTTTGACCAGGGCTGTATTTTCTCCCCTTTAGTGTCTACTAAGCACAGTAAGGCCCCTCTGCAGTGCTCGTACATGCACAACTCCCGATGGTTAGTGAAGGAACCCAGCTTGTTTCTGGGCATATGTGCCCACTTCTGCTGACAAAGCTCTCAGGGCTCACCAGAAAGGGCCCAGTGTCCAGACTATTCTGGTGAGAACTGGATATCTTCTTTCTACCTAACCTATTGTTTATCATGGTTTCAGAGGCCTGTGTCAGAAAAATTTTTTAAAGTGATGACAAAAAATGAATTTAGGGGCTTAGCGGCCCCCCATTCTGATTTTTAAATGAGCAAGATCTGTACTTTGCAATTATGTTGATTTTTTTTTTTCAAACTTCTGCTGGTTTCAGTTTTAAAATTTATAGTATTTCATGGATTTTCTTACTTTTGAAATTATATGCTCATTAGCCGGGCGTGGTGGCGCATGCCTTTAATTCCAACACTTGGGAGGCAGAGGCAGGCCTTGTGCGTTCAAGGCCAGCCTGGTCTACATAGCCAGTTCCAGGCCACCTGGGACTACAGGAAACCCTGTCTCAGAAACCAAAAAGAAAAAAAATTAGGTGCTCTTTAAAAAAATTTGACCTTTGGCATCTTGAACTGAGCACTGTAGTTTCCAGTTATTTTGAAAACTAAGAGGAAAAATCCATTTACTTAAGTATTCCCCATCAGTAGAGGAGCAGATACAGTGCCCTACTAGGAATCGTTCATCTTTCTTAAGGTGGACTGTATAGCTGTTTGATGTTGTAGGTGATGCTATGAACTTGTGATTTGCATGGCTTCAGATGTCATAATTTTTCCCCTACTTTCTAGGAAGTAACAGCTAGCAGTCGCCACTATGTTGACAGGCTATTTGACCCTGATCCCCAGAAAGTTCTACAAGGTGTCATGTAAGTAGTATGTACTTAAGAGTCTTATAAAAAAAGTCTGTTTGTTTTCATGTTTGGATCTGCCAACTGTTACCATTCTGAAAATTCAGGGTGTAACTTTGTTTTCCTTATATTTGGCAAGATTGCTTGACATTTTCTTAGTAAGATTTGTCTGTTATTAATATGAATAGCTTGCTGGGTGGTGGCACACACCTTTAATGCCAGCACTCAGAAGGCAGAGGCAGGTGGATCTTTGTGAGTTCAAGGCCAGCCTGGTCTACCAGGCCAGCTGGGACTACAGGGAGACGCTGTCTCAAAAAGACCAATAAAATAAAATAAAATGATTAGCTTAATTTTTTTTTTTGTAGAATGCCTCTTATGTACTTAAGAATGCTTTTGCTTTTAAAGTCTACAAAAGAAAGAGAATAAAACTGTTGGCTGATCATTGGAAAGCAGTGGGAGAATGGGTGAGTGGGGCTTTGGATTGTCTCCTAGTGATGAAAACCTAAATATCCATTTAGAAAGGAGTCATTGGAAAATGTAAGTTCCTGGTAACCTCTAACTTGTGTGTCCTACTTTTCTCCCAAATTCCCTCATCTTTAATGAAAGGAGACATTTTTAAGTGTCAACATATTATAAATGATGTGTTTGAAAATTAAAGTTAAACAAATGGGGTAAGATTTCAAGTGACTGGAAGGTGAATTTTGTTTTGAGTTTCAGTGGCTTTTACTCGACACATTAGGGGAAGGTCTAGCCTAAGTTAGGTTTCTCATGGAATTGGGAAACATACAGAGCCTATAGGCCTCCATGTGCTCAAAAGATGAAGCACTTCAGAAAAGGGTAGGGGTAGGGTACATTCGGGGTAGCTATGAAGGCACAAATGAATGAATGTTTTCAGTCAATTATTACGCTAAGCTTTATTTTTGCTCAACCATGGTAAAGCTAGGATGCTTATAGCTTTTCTTTTGACTCTTAGTCTTAAAAAAATTGCTTACATGTATATGTGTGCCTTAGTGTATATATGTGTACCACATGTGTGCAGGTGCCTACAGAGGGCAGATGAGGGTGTGAGAGCCCCTGAAACTTGAGTTACAGGCTACTGTGAGCCGCCCAATATGCATGCTGGGAACCGAACCTGGGTCCACTGCAAGAGCTGCAAGTACTCCTAATTCCTAACCATCTCTCCAGCTTCTTGTCTGTAATTCTCATTCAAAGCTGCAAAAGCTGGCTGAGACTCACTTAAAATAGTTACACTTATTTTTGCCCTTCTTTGTTTTAGAGAAATAACAAATGATACTTTTTTTTTCTGTTAACTTTTGCATTTGTCCCGCTAATTGGAAGAATTTGATGATTTCATTAACTCTTTTAAAGACTAGTTTGACTATTATCAGGAAAAGTAGTATAAAAACCTCTGTTAAGTAAATTAGTTTTGGTTACGTCTACACAGGCAAATTGGTTGAGGAGGTAGGTTTAAAAAGCACTCCTCCACAGGCAGGCAGACACTCCTTGCACATACCAGACAGCACTGGAGACAGAGAATACTAATACCACTTTGGATTCTTCGGCTTAGTTAGAAATGTCGACTCAGTATGTGATATTAGAAGATGATGCATCATTACTACTAGTTGTTTGAGAGAAAGCTGGATGTATTAATCAAAGGTTTTACTTGGTGAACTTGTATCTTGGGTTATATCTAGTGTGAGTAACTAATTCAGGTGTTACTTGTCACCTTAAAATGTTTAACTTAAAGACCACTGTAGCTTTCTGAAAGTTGATAAAATATTGTGTCTCAGACACAATTAGTTGTCATGCTAGACAGACAGAAAAAGGTTGTTTATATAAAGGGTGTAGTGGACTGAGCATGGACTTTGGAGTTGGACAACAATAGCTTAAAGCCCTGGTTGTGACATTTTCTAGTCAGGTCTTTCCTAACCCGGTGCTTGGGCAGATTACTCAATTTCCTTGAGCTTTCGTTTCACCATCGTTCCTCTTGAAGAGAAAATAACTGCCTGTCCTGCCAGGTTGTTGTGAGAATAAAATCAGAAACATAAGATTCAGTGCCTGATGTGCCTACTGTTAGGAGACCCAACTGATATCACTTACATGACCAGTTGTTACTAGTTCAATTTAAAATAACTTTTAAAACAACATGATTCTCTTCCGAGAAGAGAAAGGAAAATCAGCAGTGATACAGTGGAACTGAAGAGAGGAGGGTCCGGAGCTAGAACACTTAGAATGCAGTTGAGCGCACTTTCTGGTAAGGCAGGTGCTGCTCAGATCTGTTCATGGTTTGAAAGGAGCAGATTACAGACTTTTTATTTTCTTTTCCCTCCATTTTATTTCAGAGTGGAGCTAGTCTTGGGGAAGCATATTTAGTGTGTTTTAATAAAGCTTTCTTCTCAACATAGAAGAAAAGTGGAATTAAAAAAAATGTATTTATTTTAAATTTGTTGAGTACAGTATTAGTTTTAGTTATGTCTACACAGGCAAAGTGGTTGAGAGAGAATACCACAGTGATATTTAGGAAAAAGTGTACCCATTCTTTTTTATGCACATTACACAATCATTAGGTCACTATGAGACCATTACTAGTCCTCAGTTAAGTATCTAGAGGGAAATATGTACAGAGTGTAAACAACCAAAGGTAACCTTCCATTTTTAGGTGAAGAATAACAGAAGTGGAAGTGAATAGATTTAAATCCAAAATGTCCAGTTGGAGGAACATAAAAGAATTGGAAGGAGCTTTAGCTGTGTCTATAAGCCAGGTAGAGTTTTATTTTCCTAGCTGCATTAAATTTGATTTTTCTCCAAAAAGATTATGAATTTAAATAACATACTATCAGGAAGAACAAAACTGAAGAAACTAAAAGTAAATACTGGGTTTTCATTATAGTCTGTAACTATAGGCCTAACTACAAATACAGAGAACTCTTTTGTGGATAACCCACACTTGTGGGATCATTTTATCTGGTCAGTGAGTATAACCTTGTCAGAGATTTTATTAGGAATCAAAACTGCTTGTCAATTGTTAGGCCAAGGAATTATCTAATGTAATTTGTTTCTTGGTGGTACAAAATTTAACATTAACTTGAATTATCCTACTGTAGCAAAGTCTTTGAATACAGAATCAGATCCTTTTTTTCTAAAAGAGCAAAGTTTCATGTGCATAACTGAGTAGAAGATGCTTAGGTGTGGCATGGGATCTGAGCAGATACGGCAGAAGGGGGAGTCTCTTGTCTAGCACATGAACTGCAAAAGAAAATAGGTATACCAGACAGGCTGTGCTGCATTTGAAATTCTGAACTTTTCAGGGTGTGGAGATCTGTATGTGACTTTCCAAAAACAGCTGTAGAGGTGGGGATAGTAATAGTGCACATCTGTAATTCTAGCACTCAGGAGGCAAAGGCAGAAGGACCATGAGTTGGAAAGACCAGCTTTTGCTACATAGTAAGTTCAGAGACAGCCTGGGCTATGTGATACCCTACCTCAAAACATTACCAAACAGCAAGAGAAAAATTACATATAGGACAGTTTTTGTTTGTTTGTTTGTTTGTGGTTTTTTTTTTGTAGAGGTTATTGTGGTATTGATTCAACCATGATCAATATCATAGTTGAAGAAGAGTAAGTGTTCAGAAATTTTGTAGATCATGAATCAAAACTATTTAGATTCCCCCCCCCACACACCACCCCTACTCTCTCCATATACTTTTCTCTGTCTGTGTGTTTAAAAACCATCTAAGCCACGCTCTTGGTCTGATTTTTATTTCTGTGATTCTTTCTTTTGAGAAAAATTTTATTATTTTTATCTTATGTGTATGAGTGTATTGCCTGCATGTGTGTAAGTGCACCCATGTTGTGCAATGTCTGCAGAGGTCAGAAGAGGGTATTGAATCCCCTGGAACTAGAATTATGGACAGTTGTTAGCTGCTTTGTAGTAGTTGAGTAAGATCAGAGCTAGACTAGCTCCCTTGAGTTAATTCATAGGTAATTGTCAATGCCATGGAACTATGCGGTTTTTACCAAGAACTCATTTCTAATGTGCCTTCTGAAGGATTTTAATGTACTAATGAGATAAGATTGTTTTGATACTGATTACTCAGTTTTCTGTTTCCAGAAAGTAACATGTCTCTGATCTCAGGAGGCATAGACAGGTTCACCAGAGTTAGTAGTGTACATAAACATGAAGTATTTGTTTTTTTAGAACTTTTAAGTTATAATATTAAGTTTTAGAATAATTTTAAATATCTTAGAATGTTTTTAAAATTTTTTCTTCTAATCCATTGAGTCAGTAGATACATAAAAAGACAAAATGTAGTAGAGTAACCCTGAGTCTTCAAAGTATATGCTCTAAAACAGAATTAGGCAGAAAATTGTGGTTAAGAGTGACAGAATTATCCATAATATATTTTCTCAAATTGACATAGTCTTTGCTTATGTAGAAGTTCACATTGTGTTTGCATGATACTAACTTTGAATGACAGAGCAGTTGTGTGTATATGTAGTACAGCGGTTCTTATGTTCAAACCACCTGTTTACTTCATACTATTCCACAATGTTCTAACAGGTTTTTAAAGCTTTCTTTTAATTTTAATCAATTAATTTATTCTTATTTTACGTGTATGAGTATTTTGACTTCATGTATATATGTACATACCTGTGTGAAATGCCTGTGGAGGTCAGAAGAGGGTGTCAGATCCCCTGGAACTGGAGTTACAGACAGCTGTTAGCCACTATGTGGGTGCTGGGAACCACACCCCAGTCCTCTGGAAGAGCAGCCGGTGCTCTTAATCACTGAGCCATCTCCCCAGTCTCTACCTTTGTGATGTTCTTTGGAATACTAGATTTAAAATATTAATATGCTCCAAATTATTGGACATTTTAGTGTGGTTATTAAGTTGTGCTCTTAATTTTTGGAGAAAATAAGGTGGTTTGTAGTCATGATTTGTAGAGTTAAATCCAGTAAATATTCTAATTTCTGAGAATGCATTCATTAGGGATAGTTATGATCAAGATACATGTATGAAATTGTCAAAAAAAAAACGATATTCTGAAAACAAGGTATCCATATTTATTAAGGAACTATAAAATGCTATAGAGAAATTAAATAGCTACTGTAAAATTCTTGTATTTTTTTATAAATATCTGAAATTACATTTTAAATATCTGCGTCACAGTAATTTATAAGAATGAGCTAAATTATTGCCAATTCTTGGGGCTGTTCTGTTTATTTATACCGTAGGTATACAGTAAGTATCTAGGTTGTTTTGAGCTGAATTTTCTTTTCTTTTCTTTTTTCTTTTTTTTTTTTTTTTTTTTTTTTTTTTTTAGACAGGGG
>NW_008341827.1:211001-218992 GCF_000622305.1 Nannospalax galili | reverse complement strand
CCTTGAACTCACAGAGATCTTCCTGCCTCTGCCTCCCAAGTGCTAGGACTATAGGCATACACCACCACACCCGGCCCATTAATTCATTTTTAAAAAATTCTTTTTATTTTATGTATATGAGTGTATTGTCTTCATGAATGTAAATGCACCCATGTCGTGCAGTACCCTCGAGGTCAGAAGAAGGCGTTGAATCCCTTGGAGCTGGAATTATAGATGGTTGTGGGTGCTGGGAATTGAACCCATGTCCTGTGCAAGAACAGTTAATGCTCTTAACCACTGAGCCATCTCTCCAGCTCCATCACTGAATTCTTTTTGAAGTTTCTTTCATGATGCTGAGGCTGAAACCCAAGACCTCATGCTTGCAATACAAAGTTCTACCAATTGAGTTTATCCCCAGCCCCTGAATTCTAATTGGCAACTTAGACATGACTAGTTGTTAACTTAGAGTATAAATACTCTTGTATTGAGATATGAGTATGTGTACCTTGACTGGCATGGTGGCACATACCTTTAATCCCAGCACTTAGGAGGCAGAGGCAGGTGGATCTCTTGAGTTTGAGGCCAACCTGGTCTACATAGTGAGTTCCAAGCCAGCTAGGGAGACCCTGCCTCAAGTCAAAACAAAATAAAACAGTATGTGTACCATATTCTCTAGCCATACTTGGATGTTTATGTGATATATTCTTCATAAAGAGCATCGTAATAGAGGGGTCAGAACAGTATGTTTATAATTTTCAAAGTTCAAATAATTTTATCAGTTGTATTATTATATTGCCTTTTTTAAAAAAGAAATTGCCAGCCAGGCGTGGTGGCACACGCCTTTAATCCCAGCAGATTAAAGAGGCAGAGGCAGGCGGATCTCTGTGAGTTCAAGGCCAGCCTGGTCTACATAGTGAGTTCCAGGACAGCAGGGTCTACAAGGAGACCCTGTCTCAAAAAGACCAAAAAAAATTTTTGCCTTATTCTTAGCTACCTACAGATTTTCCCTGTGTGGGATTTTCCCTTCCTTAATTCACAGCTTATTGTTTTATGAACAGTGAGTGCTACTAAGTAAGTCAAGCATTATACTCAGATTGTAGTTTGTAGTATCCAGCGCAATATTTGGTTACTTCTTACCAATTAGAACAAAAATAACTGTAGAATAGCGTTTTATTCTAAACAAGAACTGTATCAAGTGATTAAGAAGTAGTACTGGTTTAAAAGGAAGCTGATGCAACAAATCTTTAGCTTAGAATTTCAGCCTTCAATATCTTTAAAAAAAAAATTTTTTTTTTGTCTTTTTGTGTCTTTTTGAAGCAGGGTCTCCCTGTAGCCCCAGCTGTCCTGGAACTCACTATGTAGACCAGGCTGGCCTTGAACTCACAGAGATCCGCCTGCCTCTGCCTGTCAAGTGCTGAGACTACAGGCGTGTGCTGCCACGCTTGGCTTTAAAATTTATTTTACTTTTAGCTGATAATAGGTTTCTAGTTCAGATTTATGCTATCTTTAGCTATTTAGAAATAAATATTGGCTTACTCCTATTTAAAACTGTTTCTTCAGCAGCTCTAGATTCCAATTATTTTATTTTTTTCGCTACTATTGTAATAGCAAAGTTTAGTGCTTTCTCTCTTGGACTTGATCCACTTTTGTACTGTGACTTAAATGTGTGCTTTCAAGGCATTGTACATTTCTGGTTAATACTTGAAATGTAATAATACTTGAACCCCCTTTGTCTCTAATCCCTTTCAGAGGAAAAAAAAAAAAAGGAAGTGAAGTAGAATGTAACCTCCATTATGATGCATTTGCATGTCTTAATATTGAGACCTCCCACCCCAAAGTAGCCTGTCTTTTACCTTTTACCTGGATGTTTTTGTCTGTGTTGTTTTGTTTTAATATTTTTTATTTATTCTTTGACAGTTTCATACATGTATACTGTATACTTTGATCATATCTGACTTGAATCCTCCCTCCCACTCCCCTGGATACATGGGTGTTCTTATTTCAGCTTTAATTTAGTGTACTGCAAGTCAAATTAGATCTTTGTCTTGCTGAGGGATTTCTTCTGTACACTTGGTAATGTTCTGTTAGACCCAAGCGTGAAGTAGTCATTCAAAGCATGTGTATTAGTTACTTTTCTCTTGCTGTGATAAAACACCATGACAAAAGCAGCTTATAGAAGAGTTTATTTGTCTTGTGATTCCAGAGGGATCAGAGTCCATCATGGTGGAGAGGTGTGGCAGGAGGCAGCCAGAGCAGAAAGCTGAGGGCTCACATCTTCAAACAGGCACAGAAAGGGGAGGGGGGGAGGAGAGAGAGAGAGAGAGAGAGAGAGAGAGAGAGAGAGAGAAGAGGGGAGAGGGGAGAGGAGAGTCAGGAACTGAATACCAAGTGTCTAAATACTTGGAGCCTCTGGGAACACTCATTCAAACCACCACAGCATGCCGTATACTGCATTTCCTATACTTATTAAATCATCTAGTTCACTGCTTTCCAGAAAGTCCTCTGTTTTAGTGGTTCCAATGGCTGATCTCAGTCATTCATTCTCACATCAGATGCTGAGGTGGATTGATGAATTCCTTCAACAAACATTTAATTGGGTGCCTGCCAAGTGCCAGGCACTGTACTATGAGGATTATATGATAGTGAATGATGTAGCCACTGTCTAGATGATTCAGAAGCCTAGTAGAGTCAGGTAACTACAGTATGTCCTCCTCTAGTTGACTGGAAGTACCATGGTGATGATAAACACATGTGGTCCTGATGTCGGCCACTCATTTGCCCCTTTTGACTTTAGTATTGTAAGCATGCCACTCTGTCCGTATTGAACCTGCTTTCCTTAGGCACTGCTTCCTTCCTTCCATCACTTCTGTGATCAAAGCCATAGTTACTCCCTAATCCATCTCCTTTACTTTCTCTATCACTTTTGTTTGTTTGATGCAACCCTACAGCGAACCTCCCTTTTTCTGTCCCTGTTCCTTGTATTTGCCCCAGAAACATTCCGTCCTCCCTTCCAGGTGCTCTTTGGTAGGGTTCCCCTTTTGTTCTTCCCACTCAAACCCTGACCATTTTCTAAGCTTGTCTTAGTTCCATTGTCTCAAAAATCTTTTAACCTTATTTATCATCTGTGCGGTTTTTTAAGCATTTGTTATAAATAGTTTATAATTTGACTGATCTTACATTGTCAGTGCTGTTTTTGTCTGAGGAGATTGTAATTTTTCAAAACGCATCCCATTGTGTGATGCTTTTGTATCCTTCATAACACCTAGTACAGTGCTGAGCTCAGAATACTAGTTATAGAATTTCAGTAGCATGTAAATAAGGCATCCCCTTCTCCCAGCCTTAGAAGATGATAGCAGGAGATTACTTTCCTTTTATCTCCTGGGTAAAGGATATCTGACCAAAAGTTAGAAATGCATTTATTTTTTATGCAGATGTGGAAAAGGGAAAAAAATGATAAACATACCAAATTCATTTTTCTTTAGGCTCTAAAGGCCTAATGTGTAGAAGGTAATAGAAAAAAAATCACCTGCTATAGAAGACATGATTGGTTCTTTTGCTTTGGTTTGGTTTTTTTGAAATAGGGTTGTCTTTGCAGTTCAGGCTAACCTGGAACTCACTTTGTAGCCTAAGCTGGCCTTGAAGTCATGATCCTTCTGTCTCAGCCTCTTTAGTGCTAAGATTACAGGCATAAACCCCATTCCTGGTAACATGAATGGTTCTGCCATTTAATATGGGGTTCTGAAAAAAGCCCACCCAAACCTAAGCAGTAGCTTCCCCATATGTTAAAATGGGGTTCAATTTACCTAAGGCTGTGATGAAGAGTAGTGATATGGAATACTCTGTGAACTTTAAGGATATATAGTTTTGCATAGTTTTGTTGTACCCCTGTCTTCATTGATAGTTGAGTTTCCTTCTCACAGAAGTGTATTCTCTTTGGTACATTTTCTAGAATTATTATAAATAATGATCCATCTAGCAACCTGTCTCATAGTTCCAGGTCAGATTTGCTTTGTTGTCTATAGAGAGGAAACAGACTTCTGTCCTAGGGAAGTGATGGATGTGTTATGATTGAAGACAGCCAGCAGGGACCTGCCGAGGCCTGGAGGTGCCAAGACATCCTTTATGAAGGGATCTTAGACCAGAAGAATGAGGAAAGTTATGAGGAAAGGGATAAGGAGATGATGACAGGCAGACAGACTACATTGTCTGTAAATGTGACTATCATCTCTTGTTTTTAACACTTTTGTTGAAACACTAGCCTCGTTTTAGAGTAACAAGTGGATAGAATTTAATTTGCTGGGCATTAACATCTTTTTTCCTGTCTAGCATAGGTGTATTTACTTACTGGAACCAAAGCAAGAATTCTTTTTTCCTTAGACATCGGTGCAAACTATTAAGAGAAATATGAAATTGGTTTTCGAGGTCTTTTTCTTGTCTGTAAAACACTTTATCCTCGTTTTGGGTGTTCACAGTGGGTCTACAAAATATTGTAGGGACAGATAACTCATTTTTTCCCTAGGTTAGGGAGGATGAAGGGGAAACTCAGAAAATAAAAAAGTCGAGACTTCTGTAACAGAGTATCAAAGTGAGTAGCACTTGACACAAAACAGACTCTGAGAAGATAGCTGCACGGACATCGAATGTGCCATACTTAGCATAGGCAGAAAGAGCACATGAAGAGAAGGGCAGCTGATGAAAGTTAATACCAACTGGTTAGTAAGTTCATGATTATAACTAGTTCGTAACTAGTCTGTTAAGAGAAAAACAGGAGGATGCAGTAAGAATCAGGAGCCTCAATACATTCTCTTGCTCTTTACCGAGGCTTTGGAGTTTACTATTGTATAATCATTTATCAGAATGTGGTATAAACGTTAGTAAACCTCATTCAGCTTAATAGTCTCATGACCAGTATTTCCTTACCCCTTTTTTTTTTTTTTTGGGGTCTTTTTGAAACGGCATTTCCCTGTAGCCCCAGCTGACCTGGAACTTGCTGTGTAAACCAGGCTGGCCTCGAACTCACAGAGATCTCTGCCTCCTGAGTGCTGGCCTAGAAGGCGTGTGCTACCACACCCAGGCTCAGATGGGTGTTTTTTAAACCTCCCTAAATACCATGGATGAGCCCAAGTTTTTTCCCTCAGTTACAGTTGTGAGGTGATGGCTAACAGGAACTTTATGATTTCAGGGCAAAGACGGCACTGCAGCAGTACCTGGCATGATGGGAGTGCCCCGAGAACCTGAGAGCATCCCGCATCCTTGTTAAAGGAAGTACAGGACTAGCCGCGTTTGATTCCTTCTGTTTGCACAAGTCACCTTGGACTGCAGGGAGCTGTTTTGCAAAAGCAGTTTAATAGGCATAGATCTCAAGTTCATCTTGAGAACTTTTTTTTGAGGTGGTGATTTCCTCGGAGGACTATTGTGTTTTGTTCTGTTTTGGTTTTTTTTGTTAGCTACTGGACTGTATTAGAACAATCAGTCATTTTCCTTTGGACCTACAGTTTTTTGCCTATGCTGCAGCCACTTTGTGAGCAAGAATGATGGGTGTGTATGTGCGTGCGTGCGTGAGTGTGTGTGTGTATGTGTGTGTACATGCATGCACATGCGTATGAGTCAGAATGAATGGGTGTGTGGGTGAGGGATACCTCAGATTTGTTTTTCTTATTTTGTGTGAAAATCTCTTTTCTACAGATTTTCCAGGGTTTAAGCATTGCTTGCTGTATAAAACAAAACAAAACTTTACTGAATTATATACAGTTTGAATGAAATGTTATTTTAAAAGCAAAACATTTTTTGGGGTCTTTTTGAAACGGCGTCTCCCTATAGCTTCAGCTGGCCTGGAACTTACTATGTAGACCAGGCTGGCCTTGAACTCACAGAGATTTGCCTGCCTCTGCCTTCTGAGTGCTGGAATCAAAGGCGTGTGCCACCATGCCCTGCCTCCTTATCTCTTTTAAATCATACAGAAGATCTGAATGATAGTTTATAGAGAGGGCTAGATCAGTCTTTGTAAGACCTACCCTCAGGGATTGAGTTAATAGGAAAAGCATGTAGTTTCCGTGTTTGCCTCAAGATAGAAAAATACCAGTCAAAGATTTGTGGTGAGAATCACTTCTTAGCACATCTTTTAATATACCAGTATTTTCTTCCTAAAATAATTGAAGAAGGGGAGCTGGCTCAATGGTTAAGAACACTGACAGTTATTGCAGAAGACCCAGGTTCGAATCCTGCACCCACATGACAGCTAACAACTGTCCGTAACTCTAGTCCCAGGGGATCCGACAGCCTCTTCTGTCTTCCGTGGGCATTGCACGACACGGGTGCACTTACATACATGCAGGCAATACATGCATACACATACAATAAAAATAATAAATAAAATATTTTTTTAAAATTGAAGAAGATAATTAGAAGAAAAGGATTAATTAGCACCTTTTTCTCCATAATTAGGCGCAGAGGATTGAGCCCAGAGCCTTGTACATTTTAGGCAAGCTCTCTACCACAGAGCCATATCCTAGCCAGGAAACGTGGTTGTGTTGCTTTCTTTCTCCCCTGCCCTTTCTGTTTTCCTACCAGATCATATTTTGCTGCCCTTGTTTTAGGATTGTGACTTTGAAGGTTGCAAAAAAAAACTTCTATCTATTACAGTACTCTGCTATATAAAGCAGGAGAGTCAAAAAGTCTTGAATGAGTATTTTGTGGAACTTATTTTGGGATACAAAAGAAATATGCAAGCTGAAAACAGTGGTCTTACACTCCCAGACCCAACTTCCCCTAATTATTTAGTAATGCCTTTTATACTGTTCTGAATGTTTTTTTAAGTGATGCTGTGTTCGGTGCTTGCTATTTCTTTAAAGATTTATTTTTATGTGTATGTGTCTGTTAGTATGTTTGCCACATATGTTTGGGTGCCTGGAATGGGACTCAGGTCATCTGGAAGAGTAGCAAACACTCTTAACCACTGAACCATTTCTCCAGCTCTATCCTAAAAAAAATTTTTCCCCAGAGATGGGATCTCACTATGTAGCCTTGGCTATCCAGGAGCTTGCTACGTAGACCAGACTGGACTGGAACTCACAGATATCTGTCTGCCTCTGCCTCCCTAGTGCTGGGATAAAGGTGTGTGCCACCTTGCCTGGCATCCCTGAAATGTTTTAAAGTAAAGGTAAAAAATGACCTCGTTATACACAAAAGAATATAATGCCTTCCCTGGTTATAGAGATAAGACAATATTTTATAATGTTGCAATGTGTACTGCCTACACCTAACTACAATAGAAAACCCGAGTCTTCCAATGCAGACAGATAAGGGTATGTGGTATTGATGACTAAAATACAGTGAATTGACTCTGATTTTCCAAAATGTTTTAACTTTAAAGAAATTTTATTATTTTTATTTTATGTGCATGAATGTATTGCCTACATGTAGATAGGTGTACTGTGTCATGTAACACCCTCGGAGGTCAGAAAAGGGCATCAGATTCCTCTGGAACTGGAGTTATGCATGGTTGTTAGCCACCATGTGGGTGCTGGGAATTGAACCTGGGTCCTCTGCAAGAGCAGTCAGTGCTCTTAACCACTGAGCCATCTCTCCAGCCCCCAAAATGGTAAACTTTTGATGAAAAATCTATCTCCCTTTTATTTATGTCACATGTATGTTACTGAAAAAAAAAATAGCCATTTTCTTTAAAACTGCAAAAAGTGCTTTCCATTCATTTGTAAAACTATGGCCAGAAGTCTCACAGTATCTGAGGTGTGCCCATCAATGCAGGAGAGCTTTCGTCTTCTCTTTAAGAACCACTACTCTGTAGAAACACAGTGCTTTTGTGTTCTGTATTAAGACAGTTCTTGTCAATTAGTAAAAGTATTTTTTTTTTAATTTATATTTTCTTCACATATCTGTTGGTTCCAGGCATGAATTTGTGAACTAGTCATTGATAAAGGTATTCTTTGGAATAGAATTTTACTCTTGTGTGTGTGTGTGTGTGTGTGTGTGTGTGTGTGTGTGTGTGTCTTTTT
>NW_008341827.1:205927-210903 GCF_000622305.1 Nannospalax galili | reverse complement strand
TGCCTGCCTCTGCCTCCTGAGTGCTGGGACTAAAGGCGTGTGCCACCATGTCCGGCTAGAATTTTAACTCTTGAAGTTTTTTGTTGTTGCTTTTTTTTTTTTTTTTTTAAATGTTTATGAGTGTATTGCCTGCATGTGGTAAGTGCACCCATGTCATGCAGTGCCCAAGGAGGTCAGAAGAAGGCATCATCAGATCCCCTGGAACTAGAGCTACAGATGGTTATTAACCACCATGTGGGTGCTGGGAATTGAACCCAGATTCTCTGCAAGAGCAGGCAGTGCTCTTAACCCCTGAGCCATCTCTCCAGCCCTGATGAAATATTTTTTAATTCTCCCAAAAGATAATGGAATATTTAAGCAAAATTAGTAACAGTGTGCTATATTGTTTCTAACCAATTTAAAAATGAAATATGACTACAGCAGTATAAAGAAAGGGTAGGAAAGTATCTTCTGACATGTATTGGGATGATACCATTTGAAGATTGACTATGATAAATTACATGATGCATTGGAAATTTTAAAGAAGTCATTAAAAAAAAATCAAAACCAAAAGAGGTACAGCTAGTAAAGCTGTAAAACAAATGAAATGGAGTCAAAAGAAATGCACAAGGGCTGGGCAGTTGCTCAGCAGTTAAGAGTACTTGCTGCCCTTCAAGCGGACCCAGGTTTGGTTCCCAGCACCCGTTTGGGGCAGCTAATAGCTGCCTGTAAGTCCAGCTCCAGGGGATCCAGTGCCTTCTTCTGACCCTACAGGCACCTGTACACACACACAGACACACACACACACACACACACACACACACACACACACGTACATAATTTAAAAAGAAAGATTCAGTTTAGAACATGTCAGAAAAAGAAGGGAAGTAGGACAGTGATCCCTGATGTAGTCAGTTAGGCTCCATCAGCTGGTAGTTTGTGCTGTACTGCCAGAGCTGTGTGTTGAAGGTGCCCTAATATATTCATTTATAATCTAAGGATTGGCGCCCATTTTAGAATTTAGCTTGTTTTTATAGGAAGTCTCTGTCAGTATTAAGGACTATTCTTTCTCATTGCTTCCTGTTTTACATTCTCACAGTCAGTTAGCACCTTTCTCCCCTCTCGATCAACACTGTAGGTGGAAAAGGCTTGGGTTGTGTCATTTAATTTCTGTACTTGCATGACCAAAGATACTGCATGGTAAAGTGGGATGGGTTATCTTTGATATTTTTCTGAGGTGTCTCAACATGCTTTTTTTTCTTCTTCCTCTGAATTCAGAGACATGAAAAATGCTGTTATTGGAAACAATAAACAGAAAGCCAACCTCATTGTTTTAGGAGCTGTTCCAAGGTATGTTTGCTATCTAACTGCTTTTTCTGCCATTCATGCGAAGTTTCTAATGTACTTCTTAACTCTTAATTATAAGCTCCTCCATTATACCCTTTATAGTCTTTCCTGATAAGAAAGGCCTCTCTAGCCCTACCTGACCTGGAACTCCTGTGTAGACCAGGTTGGCCTCCATCTCACAGAGATATGCCTGCCTCTGCCTTCTGAGTGCTGGGATTAAAGATATGTGCCACCATGCCTGGCCCTTTCCTGTTGTTAAAAATAAATGCTCTAGAGCTGGACGTGGTGGTACACACCTTTAACCCCAGCACCCGGGAGGCAGAGGCAAGCGGAGCTCTGTGAGTTCAAGGCCAGCCTGGTCTACATAGTTAGTTCCAGAGCAGCTGGGGCTACAGGGAGACAATCATCTCTAAGGAAATGTACACACATAAATGCAGGGCGCACACATGCACACATTACCAGAGCATGAAATACATGAGTGTATTAATCCTTTTTGATAATTCATGAAGTTTATTGACCCCATAATAGAAGAAAGAGTTTGTTGGATACATAAACAGTATCTACCAGCTCTTTCCTGGCTTCTTAGAGCTCTGGAAATTTTTATGTGATTGGGTAATTTTTGTTAGGATTCTCAGGGTCTTTTTCAATTTACAAAGAAAAAAATTTGTTTGGCTTTTCATACTACTTTTACTTATTATTATTATTGTTATTATTATTATTATTATTATTATTATTATTAAGTCTTTTTGAGACAGGATTTCCATGTAGCCCCAGCTGGCCTGGAGCTCACCATATAGACCAGACTGTCCCCAAACTCACAGAAATTCGCCTGCCTCTGCCTCCCAGTGCTAGGTCTAAAGGCATGCACCACCATGCCTGGCTCATACTGCTTTTTAAATTTCTTATTTTAAGAATCTGGGTTTGGGGGCTGGAGGATTGGTGTAGCAGTTAAGGTCACTGACTACTCTTTTAGATGATCAGGCTTAATTCCCAGAACCCACATGACGGGCTAACAACTGTCCATAACTCTAGTTCCATGGGATCTGACACCTTCTTCTGGCCTCTATGAGCATTGCACATATGTGGTGCACATTATATACACACAGCACCAGGTTCACAGGAGTGGACCAGAACTCCAGCTCACATGAGGGGACCCCAACTCTGACTCATAGGAGGGACTCACATACAGCTCCAGCTCACAAGGTGGGACCACAGCATCAAGGCTCATGGGGGTTGTATACCTCATTCCTCCATCTTCAAGAAACACCTCTGTTTTTTAGGTTAGTATAGAAAGTTTGATTCTTTGGTGAGTTGATAGACTTCCTTTTGTCAGGTAATGATAGAAATATAACTTGTTCTTTGTCTTTGATACTCAGAACTAAGTTTTATGAACAATTGCTGTAAGTTTTTCATTATGATTTAAAATTTTTTGTTTTTTTCTTATTTCTATCTTTTGATACAGCATTAATGATTCTAATGTTTTAATATCACTAACCACAAATATATATACTTTATTTAACCATAAAGGATTCAGCAGCCTTTCTGGGAATTCACATTTCTCTCTGTCTCTGTGTGTGTATGTCACTCTGTCTGTGTGTGTGTGTGTGTGTGTGTGTGTGTGTGTGTGTGTGTGTGTTACTTTAAGGAGCATGAGAGCTCTTAGAATAAGGGAGATGGTTACAAGTGGTTGAGGGTGAGGATTTGGTAGTAGTTATTTGCAAACTGGTCAAGAATGGAAATGGGAGAATTGGAGAGAGAAGAAATTCCTTTTTGAAGAACTTCGCAAGACTCATTGAGTATTTTCATTAAGAAAATTAGTAAGGGCTAGAGAGCTGGCCCAGAGGTTAAGAGCATTTGCTGTACTTCCTGCTCTTGTAGAGGACCCGGGTTCAGATCCAGCACCCACATGGCTGCTTACAACCTTTGAGGGCACCCAACTCCTTATTTTGGCTTCTGTGGGCACCAGGCATACATGCCAGCAAAACACTCATATACATGTAATAAAAATTAATCTTTGAGGACTGGAGAAATGGTTTAGCAGTTAAGAGAGCTGACTGTTCTTACAGAGGTCCTTGATTTAGTTCCCAGCACCCACATAGCAGTTAACAACTGTCTGTAACTCCAGTTACGGGGGAATCTGACACCCTCTACATGAGCATTGCATAGCATGGGTGTGCTTATATATACATGCAGGTAAAACACTCATACAATGAAAGGAAGAAAGAAAAAAGGAAGGAGGGAGGAAGGGAGGGAGGGAAGAAAGAAAAAGAAGGAAGGAAGGAAGGAAGGAAGGAAGGAAAAAAAAGAAAGAAAGAGAGAGAGAAAAAGAAAAAGTAAGTTAGTCAGAGGCCCTCTTAGAATTTATGCTCTGAATTCAGAGTCCATTTTGACTTTGAATTTCAAGTCCAATAGTGCTTGGCATTGGGAAGCTTCATGTTCTCACAGACTGCACCAGAAACCAGCAGCTTGTCAGCAACTGTAGTACTGCCTCTGCAGAGGCTATTGTACACACTTTCAGATTTATAGCTTGATAAACTGAGATATGAGGCTCCTTTTATTCAGAATAAGAATATCTCTTGGATTTTTTTCTCCATGTTTCCTCATTGAATTAGCAGATGATTAAAGTAAATAATCATTACTCAGCGGGATTCAAATAAGCTCAGTCACTCATATTTTTAGTATGTGGGCATATTGGTAGCCTTTCATCACATTGCTTTTTTATGTTAAATTACTTTTTATCAGTTTATTTACCAAGTCCTTTCTTTTTAGATTGTTGTATTTGCTTCAGCAAGAACCTTCAAGCACAGAGCTGAAAACTGAATGTGCCGTGGTGTTGGGAAGTCTTGCAATGGGCACAGAAAACAATGTCAAGTCTCTGCTAGACTGCCATATTATTCCTGCCTTACTGCAAGGTATGCAGGAAACCAATTTCACATGAGGATTAGTCTGTTTGCAGTGTTTTACATACTTGTTGAATGATGAGTTTTACGTGTAGTTTCTATTAACAGGACTACTGTCCTCAGACCTGAAGTTCATTGAAGCTTGCCTCCGATGCCTACGTACCATCTTCACCAGCCCTGTCACTCCAGAAGAGCTCTTGTATACAGTGAGTTTGGGATAGTTTGAGTCATTAGTTATACTTTTCTATCAGCCTACTCTCAAAATTCATCATAACATGTTTCAAGAAGTATTTGAGTTTCTGCTTATTTGCAAATGTTAAATGTTCTAAACTTTATGAAGAAGTGAATAATAGTCACAGACTTTGAGAAATCTACAAGCTGTTCTTAATTTCTTTCTTTGTTATTTATTTACATTTTGTGTGCGTGTTTTGTCTGCATGTGTATGTAAGTACACAGTGTGCATGCCTGTGGAGGCCAGAAGAGGGCCAGAAGCTAAGAATGGTTGTTAGTCATCCTGAGGGTGCTGGGGACTGAACCTGGGTCCCTCTGCAAGAGCAGCCAGTTCTCTTAACTGTTGAGCCATCCCTCCAGCCCCACAAGCTGTTTTTAAGAGCTCTTTTTTTTTGGGGGGGGGCGGTCTTTTTGAGACAGGGTCTCCCTGTAGCCCCAGCTGACCTGGAACTCACTATGTAACCCAGGCTGGCCTTGAACTAAACGGGTTCTACTTGCCTCTGCCGGTGCTGGGGTACA
>NW_008341827.1:129669-205779 GCF_000622305.1 Nannospalax galili | reverse complement strand
TTGGTCTCTTTGAGACAGGGTCTCCCTGTAGCCCCAGCTGTCCTGGAACTCACTATGTAGACCAGGCTGGCCTTGAACTCACAGGGATCTACCTGCCTCTGCGAGTGCTGGGATTAAAGGCACGCTCCACCACGCCCACGCCCGGCAAGGGGCTTTTTTTGTTTGTTTGTTTGTTTATTATATATAAAAGAAGGGACTATATTTTTCTAGATTATGGAACATTTGGATTTTTATACCTTAGATTTTATACCTTTGAGATAGAAGTGAATTCAAAAATGTTGGCTGGTGGGGCAGCAGTGGAATGGGGTGTTGTGGGAGACAACAGAGGACTATGTTTCAGTGTGTCTAACTGAATTGGATTGTACAGCTGCCACGTGTAAGAAACAACTCAGGCACAAATAAAGACATGGTAGTCTAACCCTACAAGTAACCCTAACCCTAAGTGAGAACAGGGCAGGAATTCTAGTTTGAAATCCTGTTTTTAACTATGGGTAATTTTGTAATAGCTCTTTGATTTCTTTAGTCTATACAGATGTCTAAACTCATTTGACAGAAAGGGAGCACATATGAAGAAATAAGATGAGGGCTATTGAAAGAAATTGGTGAATTAGCAGAAGAAAGTGGAAGAAATTGGCTCAGGTGCTCAGTAGAGCTTTGACTCTGCCGCCTGATTTGTTTGTTCCGTCAGCTGTCTGTCGGCCGACCTCTGCTCTTTCCTCTTCTTCGTGCTTGTTACTCTCATCTCCTCCTTTCCCTGGTATTTCAGGTTTTAAGTTGTTTGTGTTGTTTTTAACTATTTAGGACAATGCAGAGGGTTATACTAACATGCAAGGGTGAGAGGTTCTGCTTTTAGGAACTCCAGCCTTCTGTTTCTGTGTTTAGCTTTTCTAGAACTTGGGCATTCTATTCTTCCTTGTCGTCTTTTGTGGTCTGTGGACCAGCAGATCAGCCTCTTTTAGAATTTAGTTGGGATGTGGACTCTTAGATCTGTCCCCAGACTTAGAGTCAGAACCTGTACATTAGGAAAGTCCTCTGGAAATTTGTGTGCACATTGGTACTTTAGTGTAGCTCTAGAACTGGGCAGTTTGACTAGGAGACTTGAGCTAAATTTCCTTTTCCATCTGTGTGGCTCAGGCCAAAAGTCCCTTTTAATTTGTAATTCTTTTTGCATTATATAAAGGAGGTTCTTGGAGAGCCTTGTAGCAGGGTTCTCTTTTCATATGCCACCATGGATATGTCAGCAATAAGTAAGATAATGGGCTTTAAAAATGGCTTTTATGTATATGTATGTACAGTGTACATACACATATGTGTGCATGCTTGCATGCATATGGGTGCATATGTGTTGGAATTTGTGTACATGTGAGGTCAGAAGTTCACAATGAATGCTTCCTCAGTTGCTCTCTCTATATTGATGTTTCTCACTGGAACCCAGAGCCCATGGATTCAGCTAGCCTAGCAAGCTAGCTTTGCTTCTTGAGGCTGGGATTACTGGGGGGTTTCCATGCCCCTCTGCCTGTCTTTTATGTGGGTGCTGGGTAGCCAAACTTTAGTCCTCATGCTTGCACAGCAACTTGCACAGCAAACACTTTATCCACTGAGCCATCTTCTCAGCCTGAGAGTAGGCTTCCTGTGAGAGTTACTGACCATGAGAAATGTCTTGTTTTATATCATTGAACATAGCTAACTGTAGTCACTATAAGAGGTTACAGTAGTTACTGATGTTTCCCATAATATCTCAAGATCAAAATTGTCAAATTTTATTTGTGTACAATAGTTCTTCCATGTAAGCTATTTAGTATTGTATTTCTTATTTAGTTACCTGACATTTTGGTTTCAGAATTGATTTATTTATAGTCTCTTGCAGTGATACTGTTTTATAATGAGAGCATTGGCTACTTGTGGGAGAGAAATAAGTTCCTTCTCTTGTTTTGTTTTCAAGGGTGGTTCTTAAAGCACCTTCCTCTGTCCTTGGCCTAGACAGTTCCAGTGGCTGTGATGCTTTCATTTTGCTCCATTCCTTAAGGAGACTTGATCAATACTGTTACGATAAGAAGCTTTACTGTATAATTGGTTGTGGAAATGCTGTGTTAAATGTATGCCGAGTGCCTAAGTCCCTGTTGCTGCCTGTTCTTCCTGTCCACTCCAGGATGCCACAGTGATACCACACCTCATGGCACTGCTTAGCCGGTCCCGGTACACCCAGGAGTACATCTGCCAGATCTTCTCACACTGTTGCAAAGTAAGAACTAGAATCAGTGTTCTCGATTACGTAATGCCCTACATGCTTTGTTTGTGTCTTGTCTCACAATGAAGAGCGGATATGTTGAAGCCAGACACAATGTTTTGCTTTCTAGTTCTGATGTGTGATTACGTAGGGATGTGTGTGCTATTTGACATCTCTGAGCATTACTTTTCTCTATATAGATTTTAGCAACTTGAGCATATAATGTACTTGTATCCCTGTTGAGAGCCTTAAACTTTTCCCTTAAACATAGCACTTTTTGGTTTCTCTTTAGCATAACCAAATTGCCAGCATTATTTTGCAAGGTGAAGACCACACAGGATAAGCGTGGGAGCAGGACAGTTGCAACACCTCCAGGTGCACTGCCTCCAGAGGCCTCCCTGGGTTCAGTGTCCAACTTATGTTTTTGAGAGGCTCCAAGCTTCAAACATTGAGTAGAGAACATGGTTTTCTCCTGATGATTCATTCAGTGCAGCACCATCCACTTTCCTATCATGTGTAATACAGAAGCCAGGAAAGGGGCTTTGGGAACCACAGGAAGGAAATAGTAAACACACCCCTCCATAGGAAGATCACAGGTCTGTGCTGCTTAGAACTTCTTCCCAAATAAATGAAATTAAAGATCATTTTGCTTCAAGAAAGATATCTACATTATAATCTATTTTAAAACCCTCCTGCCTCTGGATGATTATCACAGCCTATTCAGTTCTGTTCAGTGCATTTGGAATAAAAAATCTTTGAGGTTTCTGTCCTTGATTGCTTTGACAGTATATAGGCCAACTCAGAACCAGGGGTAGGAAACAATGCTTTCATCTTTTATAGTGGGCAAAGAAGTACTCTAAGAAAATGAAACCTTCTTCAAATTGATTTGTTAAAACTGAGTTCAAACCAGCAAAATCTAGATATTTCTATAACAAAATGATGCCTTCGAGCTAGCCCTGGCAGGTAAGTAGAGGATGATATTTCAGTACTCTGTGCCTCATTAATAATCTTTCAGCATCTATTTCAAATGTTGAAGAAAGCATAGCTTCTTCTAATTATGACTACACCAAGCCTAGAAGGGCACTAAGATTGGACCTGGAGAGATAAGTAGGTCAGATTGTACTGTTAAATTTGAAATGTTTGAATAATCCTGTTCTGAAGTTACCCAAGTTGCTTGTGGGGTTATACATCAGAAGTTTCTCAGTACCTGTAGGACTGCTCACTTGAGGCTTCTCAGTGCTATCTTAGCTGAAATCACAGATAAAGGAGCACTGTTCGATCTCTATTTTAGAAAAGAGAGATTTATGTCAGCCACCGTGCCACTATAAACTAAAAATGTACAGAAAGTCACCTATACTAAGCTTTCTTTTTGCCTAATCGAGTTTGGGATTGTAATTAAATGGCCAAATTTAAGTATTCTGAGCTATAACTAAACCCCAGGAAGTATCACAGCACTTAGGAACCCAGTGACAATAGCAGTGTCTTAACATATAATACTAACTTTACGCAGTAGCATGCATCCCTGAAAAGAACTGATCATAATCGTCTGTATTGTCATTAATTATGAAAACCTTTTGCTTTCATGTTCCTTTTTTGCATAGAGTCCCAAATTAATTAAAATTATTTTTTATTTTATTTATGTATTTTTTGGTCTTTTTGAGACAGGGTTTCCCTGTAGTCCCAGCTGGCCTGGAATTGGCTAGATCAGTCTGGCCTTGAACCCACAGAGATCTGCCTGCCTCTGCCTCCCGAATGCTGGGATTAAAGGCATGTGCCACCATGCCCAGCCCCCAAATTAATTAAAATTTTATAATAGAATTTTAAGACTCCTTCATAGGGGCTCAGTTAGCTAAATTTAAGAGGAATAAGACTAAGTTACTAATTTGCATAGACTGGTATCAACATCAAATCAATTTATGTGCTATGAGGAGCAACATAGAAGATCACTAAGCATTGTATTATAAACTAGCCATAACTATATCTCGGAAATTTTCTCCCTGAGTTATCAAGGAACAAAAAAGAACTAGTAATCATATTTATTGGAATTGTAACTTTAAAATAATTTCTACTACTTAAGCAGTTACTCAGATTTCTGAGATTTTTGTAGATTTTTTGGTGTGTAAGACCAGAAGCGTTTATGTAATTACTACTAGGCTATTGCAGGTTGCTGTGCAGAGAGTTGAAAGAGTCTTGAGGAAAATCAAAGGCTAGCTCCTCTCCTCTACTTAACTTAACCACTGATTGTTTCTTTGCCATTGTTTTCACATAATCCTGTGTGCAGTCTTGAGAAAAGGAAGACCTTGTTTGATAGAACATGTATTGTCATCTTTATGAGATTAAAAATGTAGCCGGGCGTGGTGCCTCATACCTTTAATCCCAGCACTTGGGAGGCAGAGGCAGGCGGATCTCAGAGAGTTCAAGGCCAGCCTGGTCTACATAGTGAGTTCCAGGACAGCTGGGCCTACAGGGAGACCCTGTCTCCAGAAGACCAAAAAAAAAAATGTGTCTTACAAGCAAGAAGCAGTTATGTACAGAGAGAATTATAGTATGTGTGATCTTTTCACTGTCCTTTGTAAATGTAGCTTTTATTAATAAGGCTATTCAGAAATGGTTTTGATCTTAGAAAAAAAAATGCATGCCCATAGATATATATTGAAGTGACGTTTATAATAGTAAGAGTCTGAAAATCTAAATGTCTAAGTTAATAAAGTTAAAAAAATAAATATGAGGCATGCATATAATAGAGTAGGGCTCGAACAAATGTGAAAGCTTTTAGGTACTGATATGATCGCTAAGGTAGACTGTAAAGATAATTTAAAAGTGTCGAGTACTTAGTGTTCTACCACTTCTGTGAGAATGGGGAGAAACATACACATGTATTTGCTCCTATGCAGTTTGCCTTGTTCTGTTCTGTTTTTAAGATCATCTTGCTGTCTAGCTTAGACTGGTTTTGAATAGTGATCCTCCTGCTTGAACCTGCAAACTGCTGGGGTTACAGGTGTACACCACAATGCCCAGCTTTTTAAATATATGAAATGTCTTAAAGAATATAAAAATAATTAGTCCACCTCAAAACACAAAAAGAGCTTGGATGCAGAGTGGGAGGAGCATGGGGTACAAGTGTCCAAGGCAGCACCCTGCCTACTCAGTCATTCTGAGAAGCTCTGCCACGCATTCAAATTGAGATGTCAAAATTTATGACAAGAACAACAAGAAAACTTTTTATATAATACTGGTATATAAGCTGAGGTTAGTTTTGGCTTACCGTCACAATTCCTTCTAGCTCATAGGTAAGATAAAATGGGACAGATTTTTAATTTTTCTTTATTTTTTGGAATTTTATCCATATATACAAAGAAATGTGATTATAGCCTCCTGCTGTTTCCCCCCTTTAACTCCCCCAATATTTTCTCCCATCAAGTCCCCCTCCCAGATTTCATATCAATTTTTTTTTTATAAATTGATAGTTTTTTACTTTAAAAAACAATCTTTTTATTTTTGACACTACTTTAGCATCCCAGTTAAACTAGGAGGAAGCTTAAGATTTTTCATTTGGGGAGGGAGGGCTAAATTGCAGCGTAGATGCAATCTGGTCGAAGTTTTCCTATATATTTTTTTAATATATATTTTTTTATTGAATTTTTTGTGTATTTCATACAGAACATCTCAAACAGTCTTAATCATCTTTATACTCCTGTCCCCAGTGGCACTGTCCCATACCCTCCTCCCCAGCCCATATACTTTGTCATCCCTGTTAAGGCCCAGTGGGTTGTCAGTGTCCCCAGTCGTCCCCCAGTGCAAGTCCGTCCACTGAGTCTAGTCATCCTGTCTAGAGTCTCTTGTTGTAGGAAGATTAGAAGAGAACACTAAGGAATTACTCAGTTCTCAAGAATGAAACTTCCTCATGCAGCAGAGAGCCAGGAACACAAAAGGTCACAAATGGTCAAAGTGTAGAGATCAAGAGTCTGCTGAATGATGGTCATTGGGCAGGACCCCTTTATTAAACTTCACCCACACAAGGCTCAGGGACCATCATGGAAAAGGGGGCCGGAAGATTGTAAGAGCCAGGGAGGAGGCACAGGACCATATAGAAACAGAGTCCTACAAGCTCCTGGGACCCTGCTCATATGATTCTATGGCAGTGGTGTCAGCATACACAAGTCCCATGCAAACTCAGGCAGACAAAAACCCAGCATAGAACTGGGAAAATGAACAGCAAATATCAGTCTTAGCTGAAGGAATGTTGGCAACTGATTGCTGCTACATACCAATTTTTTTAAAAAATTTTTTTATAATGCACTAAGTCTGATTAGTGCTGCCAATATGTGCATGGATATGAGCCATTCACTAGAGCATGAAGAACCTATTAGAGGCTGTACCCTCAAAAAGAATGATTCTCCTTCCCCCAACAGTTAGAACTTGCCAGTTGTTCCTCAGTAATGGTGGGGCCTGGAGAGCACCTTTTCATCTATACTAGAATTTTGCTGGCTTTATCTGATTCAGGTCTTGTGCAGATAACCACAGCTGCAGTGAGCTCATGAGTGAAACAGCCATGCCATGTCCAGAAGTCAGCATTTCACAGCCTCCTCCCCATCCTCAGCTCACATTCTTTCTGCTTTCTCTTCTACACTATTCCCTGAGACTTGACAGTAGTGGTGATGGGAGTTAAAAGAGATATCCCACTTCTCAGCACTTTGACCAATTATGCATCTTTCCACTGACTGCTGCTCACGGCAAAAACAAGCTTCTCTGACCAAAGTTGAGAGCAGCCCAGATCTATGAGTATAAACATAAATATTTAGAGAGCAATTTGACAACATGACCGGTTAACAAAATAACAGCAGGTTCTTCCCTAGAGTCCGTGACCTCTCCAGCCATGGGCTTCTTTTTTTTTTTTCCTTGGTCTTTTTGAGACAGGGTCTCCCTGTAGCCCCAGCTGTCCTGGAACTCACTATGTAGACCAGGCTGGCCTTGAATTCACAAAGATCCACCTGCCTCTGCCTCCCAAGTGCTGGTATTAAAGGTGTGTGCTACCACACCCAGCTCTCAGCCATGGGCTTTTAATCAGTATTGTAATACCAGGTACGAAATTCCCTCCTGTGAAGGAGGCCTCAAATCGAATCAGAAAGCAGTTACTCTGTAACAGTCATACCACTATTGCAGCAGTGTCTCGATCTTGCCTGGCAAGTTGGTACATGTAGGGTCCAGAGCCAGGGAAGACTTCCCACCTGCACCCTGCATAGCACCTTCTGGCACTGTATAAGCCAGACAGCAGGATCCTGGTCAGTTGGAGATTGATTGCTTTGTGTCCTGAAGCCAAAGTGCCAAAGTGAATTGTCTATTAAGGAGAAAATGCACTCTAAAAGGCTTTTTCTGAGACAGGGTTTCCCTGTAGCTCCAGCTGCCTGGAACTCACTCTGTAGACCAGGCCAGCCTCACAGAGGATCCACCTGCCTCTGCCTCCCAAGTGCTGGGATTAAAGACGTGCACCACCATGCCCCGCAGTGTGTGATATCTTTAGCAGTGGTATCTTACTATGTAGTTTTATTGGGTAACTAAGGACAGTGGATGTATTGTTTTGGAGACAGCTGGGGCCTCTCTGACAAATACATTGTAGGGAGGTACTTCATGCCTTGGCACTGTGATGATTTTAATAGTCTGTGTTCTGGGCACAACATTGTTCAGTCACCAAGAGTAATTCCCCAACCCCCCTTTCAAGTTACATTTCAAAATTAACTTACTAACTAGTGGGTTTCCGTAATGCTTTTACATCCATCATTGGTTTTGGTTGGCTAACCTCTCACCCCCCCTTTCCCTTATTCTTCACCCCCATCCACACTTACTCCTTAAACTCCCAGTATTCTCCCTTCCTTCATAGCCATGTATTCTGTTATCCCTCTAATCCACTTTTAATTTGGGTTCTGGGATGATGGGCTTCTGTATGGCTTTTCATATACCTTTTCTTTGGTTAATTCTTCCCCTTCTCCTGATTTTCCATACTCTTGTGACCTATTGCTTAAGTCCGTCCCCAGCATTCCATTTCCCTACTTTTTTGTTGTTGTTGTTTTGGTTTGGTTTTTTGAAACAGTCTCCCTGTAGCCTCAGTTGGACTGTAACTCACTATGTAGACCAGGGTAATCTCTCTCTCTAAAACTTTCTCCTATCTCTGCCTCCCAAGTGCTAGGGTTAAAGGTGTGCGGCACCACGCCTCAAGTTTCCTTGAAACTCGTGCTCCATGTTAAATACACAAAAGATTTGATATGATAGAGAACATGCAGCATTTATCTTTCTGGGCCTGAGTTGCTTCATTCAATGTAATGTTTTTCTAGTTCCATCCATTTACTTGCAAATTTCATGATCTCATTTTTCTTCACTGCTGAGTAATACTCCACTTTGTGTTGCCCATTCATCTGTTGATGGATTTGTAGGCTGACTCCTTTCCCCATGTGCCAGCTTCTCTGTAGTCCTTTGGGTTTATGCTAGATGGAATAGCTGAGTCAGGTGGCAGTTCAATTTCTAGTTTTTTGTTTTGTTTTGTTTTTTTGTCTTTTTGAGACAGGGTTTCCCTGTAGCCCCAGCTGTCCTGGGTTCACTATGTAGACCAGGCTGGCCTTAAACTCAACAGAGATCTACCTGCCTCTGCCTCCCAAGTGCTGGGATTAAAGGTGTGCACCACTGTGCCTGGCCAATTTTTAGTTTTTTGAGGAACCTTCAGACTGATTTCCAAAGTAATTACCCTGGTTTACATGCCCACCAACAGTGTATAAGAGGTCTTCTGTCTCTTTCACCATGTCCAGGGCAGCAGTCATTGTCATTTGTATTACTGATGATGGCCCTTTTGACTGTGATGAGATGGAATCTTAAAGTACATTTCCTGATGGCTACAGATTTTGAGCACTTAAAAAAATGTTTCCCAGCCGGGTGTGGTGGCACACACCTGCTGTCCCAGCACTTGGGAGGCAGAGGCAGGCCAGTCTCTGCGAGTTCAAGGCCTGCCTGGTGTACATAGAGAGTTCCAAGATAGCTGGGGCTGCAAGGCGACCCTGTCTCAAAAAGACCAAAAAAAAAAAAAGAAAAAGAAATGTTTCCGAGCCATTTGTATTTTCTCTTTTCAGAATTTTCTGTTCAGTTCCATAGCCCAGTTTTTAATTGGGGTGTTAATTTTCTTAATGTTTAATTTATTTAGTTCCTTGTATATTCTGGACCCCCATCTTGTGTCGAATGAATTAAAGATTTCTTCTCACTCTGTGGATGCCTGATCACTTGCTTCACTTTCCTTTGTTGCACAGAAGCTTTTTTTTTAGTTTTCTGAGATTGCAGCAGATTCTTAGGAGACACCCTTTTACTCGCCTCTCCTGTGCTCCCCATCTTCTGCTTAAAAGAACAAGCTATTTAAGACAAGACAGTGCAGTGAAAGCATTTAGAGTAGTGCCTGTCATGTAGCAAGCTCTCAGTAATGGTTGGACTAACTATACTGCAGGTGTGAAAACGAGGTGGCAGGAAAGGACATGCTCTAGGGCCTGTGCCCCAAGAGCGGCCTTCACCCTTTGCAACCTAAGCTCTCCACAGACATGTGGCTTTAGTAGCAATGCAGCAGAAAACTAGTGAGGCACAAAGAACCACATAAAATACACAGCAGGGGTTTGCGTAAGTAAACTGTTGTATACTCTATAGTGACTAAAATAAGAAAGTAAGAGGAATTGAGGTTATCGGTTTGTTTTTGTTTGTTTGTTTTGTTTTGTTTGGTCTTTTTTTGAGACAAGGTCTCCCTGTAGTCCCAGCTGTCCTAGAACTTACTATGTAGATTAGACTGGCCTTGAACTTACAGAGATCTGCCTGCATTCTGAGTGCTGGGACTAAAGGACCACCACACTGGGTTAAGAATTGAGGTTTTTTTAAAAAAATAGCACTTTTTATGTGTATGAGTGTATTGCTTGCATCTATGTAAGTGCACCATTTCATGCAGTGCCGGCAGAAGTCAGAAGAGGGTGTTGGATACCTCTATGTGGGTGCTGGGAACCAAACCTGGGTCCTCTGCAAGAGCAGTAAGTGCTTTTAACCTCTGAGCCATCTCTCCAGCCTTGGAAATGAGGTTTTGAAAAAATTTTTAAGCAGGGCATGGTGGTGCATGCCTTTACTAGCATTTAGGAGGTGGAGGCAGGCAGATCTCTGAAACTTCAAGGCCAGCCTGGTTCTACATAGTGAGTTCCAGGCCACCTGGGGCTTTAGGGAGATCCGGTCTCAAACAAAAAAAGCACTTTCTTGGACAATTTCATATGTATATATACTAAATTTTGGACATTCTCACTCCCCGTTACCCTCTTGCATCCACCTGTACATGATAGCTTCTCATTCTCCTTTATTTTGGGAGGTAAAGAAGCAGCAGCTCTAGACCCAGCATGGGGTACGTTACAGTAGCCTTTGCAGGACTTTGCCAGTGTTTGGGGGTTTAATTTGTGGAAACAAAGGGTAACTGAGATCTCCCTGCTATATTATGTGTAGTTTTCTGCTTTTAAGTAATTGTGGTTCTGTCAGAATTGTTACTTTTGTTAATGTGTTACTGCCTTCTCTTTTCTTACAGGGACCAGATCATCAAACAATTTTATTTAACCATGGTGCAGTTCAGAACATTGCTCACCTATTAACCTCGCCTTCTTACAAAGTAAGATGTAAAAAGTTATGTCCAGATTTTTATCTTCATTTTAGTTTATAGGAAGAGGCCCACATGTTTCTTGCTTCTTCTATAGGTATCGTGATCAGGAGTAAGCTTTCATCAGCAGAGTGTCATGCCCATTATACAGAATGTTATACATACAGAATGTTCTTGCGTTGAAAAAAATATTAGACTTCCTCTCCTTTTGTTTCCAGGACATTTTTATGCCATGAGTAGTGACTTTTCATCTGTTAGTATTTCAGGTCTATTTGGTTAGTTTGAATGCTGAACCTAGTGCTTGAGGTGATGCCTTAAGTATATGGTGCAATAGCTGGATCAGGGAAAACTTTGGATTTTATATTTAGAATTTTATTTAACTTCTTACAACATATGCCCACATATTTACATACATATCAACATTTAGAATGTGTTCTGTTTTGTTTTTTAAAAATATCCTTTTTATTATCTTTTATGTATAGGTAAACAATTTTATGATCCATTATCAGTTAATCCATTGTCAGATTTGAGTTAAAACTTTGGTCATTAATAGTTGTTTAACTTAGCAAGCTTTAGAAAGTGGTAGAAGATTGTGTGTGTTAGACTCAGTGGTTAAACCACACAAGTGGCTTCTCTTGTAGAGGACCTGGGTTTGGTTCCTAGCACCCACATGACTGTTAAAACTGCCCGAAACTCCACATCCAGGGGATCCGACACCCTCTTCTGACCTCCATGGCATTGCATGACATGGATGCACTTACATGCAGGCAATACACTCAGACTCATAAAATAGTAATAAATTTTTAAAAAGAAAAGAAAAAAGACTGGGTATGTCAGAACAGAGAAGCTGCAGGTTTTGTCCTCTCTCTACTTGCAGTGTGGTTACTAGTCATGGTGAACCACTTACAGGATAGGAATGCATACAGAATCAGCTCAAAACTAGCCAGAGGCAGGGGAAGGAACTATATACTGAAGCCATTTCCTTACCTCATGCCATGCAGTGACCATCAGCACTTGCACATCAAGAAATAGTTGTACCTCCTTCCAATTCTTCCCCACCTTGGGACATATCAACCTGTCTCCCTCCCAACCTTATGCCATTATTATTATTATTATTATTATTATTAACCCCTGAGACCAGTTAGTGCTGGCTGAGTACAAATGGGTGTGCATTGGAGCATAGGCAAAAGTGACTCTCTCTCCTTTAACAGTTTCCAGCTGCCAATAGGAGGTAGTGGGAGGTGGGTGAGATAAAAATATTTTGTATACATGTAAGAAATTTTCAAAGAATAAATTAAAATATTATTTTAAAAAAGAAGAAATGGGCTAGAGAGATGGCTCAGTGATTAAGAGCAGTTGCTATTCTTCCAGAGGACCCAGGTTCAGTTCCCATCACCCACATGGTGGCTAGCAACTGTCCGTAGATACAGTTCCAGGAGATATGTCACCCTCTTCTGGCCTCTTTGGGTACTGGATGACACAGGTGCATTTACATACATGCAGGCAATACACTCATACATATAAAATAAAAACAAAACAGTTTAAAAAATTTAAAAAGAAACAGCTGTAGACACTCCAGGCAGTTATCTTATTACTGCCCAGCCTTCTGTAGTATATTCACTAATTCCTCCCATTCTTCCATTTCCCTTTTTTTCCTACACTGGATTTATTGACCACAACAAATTTTAAAACATAATATGTGGCGGAGAAAGTTGTCAGAGTGTCACTGACACCTTGTAGTGCTGTAAGCAGTCCCATGTAAGGGGCAGGGTTCTTCAGTATTTGTCCTTGTGGGCTGCCAACCTCCTAAGGTGGCCGTGTAGACTCAGTCTCAGTGGTAAGGATGAATGACATCATCTGGTGAATGCTGTGGTGTGTGGACCCCTGCAAACTGTGGAGCATTGAATATGGTCAAATCTTGGGCCCTCATTCTTACCTAGTGACCTAGTTTGGAGGAATGGTAGCTCTGTTCATAGGTGTTTTGAAAATTGAATTAGCTCAATCCTTCTCCAGTATTTTTTGTAATGTTTCTTCTCTTTTTGTTTTAAGCCCTAAACTCCATTTTGTGCATTTTTATAAGATTTTTTTTTTTTTTTTTTTAAAGCTCTCCTTCAAGTTGGGCGTTATGGCACATGCCTTTAATCCCAGCGCTTGTGAGACTGAGGCAGGGAGATCTCTGTGAGATCTAGGCCAGCTGGGGCTACAGGAAGACCCTGTCTCAAAAAGACAAAAATAACAGTAACAAAAAAAATTGCTTCAATCCTCTATAAGGAAAATCTCATTTGAAAGATGCTTAATAATTGTTAAAAGCTCTCTTTATCCTATAAAAACTGTGGTTTATGTAATGTTCTTTGAGATTTGATTAGGTATTTTTCTGTTAATTTGAGCTGCTGCTTCCGTAGTTTCTTTTCTAGTCAAGATTGACTTCTGCTGTAGTCTTCAGATATGTAGATGGTATTGTCATTTATTCCCTTGAGATCTAGCTTTGTTTTTCCCCATAGTACTAATGCATGAACCAAGGGCCTTAAGCAAGTGCTGTGTGTGAGTTAAACCTCCTATACTCGGTTTAAGTAGAATTAAATAACTTTTTTCAGAAGAGGAAATTCTGAGACATTAAAATCATATTTCGAGAATTAATTTAATTTTCTTTATTTATTTTTGCAGGTTCGAATGCAAGCACTGAAATGCTTCTCAGTTTTAGCTTTTGAAAACCCCCAGGTATCGATGACCCTGGTAAATGGTAGGCTGGAACTTTCGGTGGTACCTACATAATATAATTTATGAGTTTCACATATTTAAAGAACTTTCTTACTCTCTGTGTTTTGTTTTATTTCTAGTTTTGGTTGATGGAGAATTGTTACCACAGATATTTGTGAAGATGTTACAGAGGGATAAGCCTATTGAGATGCAGCTCACATCAGCCAAATGGTAAGAATCAAAGCAGGAGGAGTGGTTCTGCTTTGTTACTGTCAAGAGTCTGAGTGTGGTAACAAGACTACCCACTCTAGGCCCAGAATGCTAGGGTGCTAGGAGTTTTTGTTTTGTTTTGTTTTGACAGGGTCTCCCTAGTCCCAGCCCTTCTAGAACTCAACTATGTGATCAGGCTGACCTTGAGCTCCCTGAGATCTGCCTGCCTCTGCTTCCAGGGAGTTAGGGACTTGGGCGTAAAGGCATGCGCCACCATGCCCAGCAATGTTGGGATTTTAAAACTTGAAAGTCTTTGGATTGTCTTTTGTTTTCTGAAATGGGTATGTTTTTTATACTCACGTTTATTCCAGGTGGTATGTAGAACAGGAACCATCATCTAAAGATATAATAGAATTGTTAAATCCCCAGCTTAACTCTCCTTGTATTTAAGTCAAAGTAATAAAGAGGTAGATTAGATATGAGGAATACGTGCTGTATTAGTCACTTTCCTGTTGCTATGATAGAAACACCAACCCAAGCAATTTATAGAAGGAAGAGTTTATTTGAGCGTACGATTCCAGGGGAATTACAGTCCGTCATGGCAGGGAGGCATGGTGTCTGGAGGTGGCTGGAGCAGGAGCAGCAGAAGTGAAGCTCTCACATCATCACACAGGCACAGGAAGCAAAAGAGTGACTGGAGATCTGGCAAGGCTTAAGAGCTCTCTAAGCCCACCCCCAGTGATGTGCTTCCTGCAGGATAGCCACACTGTCTAAAACCTCCCAAAACAGTACCATCATCTGGGGACAAAATGTCCAAACACTTGGAGCCTATTGGGGACATTTCATTCAAACCACCACACATGCTGAACATTAAGCCAGGAAGATACAGAGACATAGGGAATGTTGCTATTGAATGATCAGTACATTGCTATGTTGAACATGTGCCCTGTTGAGTTTTACACTAAGCAAATTGTTTAATTTTAGTTTTTAGGAATCTGTTATTCTTCAGTAGAAAACTTAGAATTTTCAGTGATTTAGTCATGCATGAATCGTGTTATAGTTTTCTTTGCTTCCTTTTTGTCTTAAATTCACGCTGGGCATTTGCCTCTTTCTTAGTAAGTTAATGTCTCAAAAATAGTTTTAAAAACACAAAATGCAGTAAGCCTTACAATGATACAGTACTACACAGACTTTAGCCTCTAGGATTGAAGTAAAAGAATTTGCTGGTTTGTTCATAGTGTTTTGTAAAAGCTAAGCATAGGTGTTACAGGTTTCACTCCCACCCCCAGTTTACTAAAGGAATCCAGTTCAAAAAAGAAATTCATTAAGTTTCTGAAGTACTTAATATTCAGAGCCTACTTAGGAGATAAAACTCATTTTCTTTCAAAATTTAAAATTGCATTTTATTTATTTTGAGTGTGTGTGCATGCGTGCATGGGGAAAACAGCTTGAAGGAGTTGGTCCTGTCCTTCCAGGAGGGTCCCAGGGATTGAATTCAGATTGTCAGGCTTGACAGCGTGCCCCTTAACTTGCTGAGCTTTATCACTGTTGTTGTTTTTAATTTTCTCTTTTACTACTTTTTCATTCAAAGCTAGATATAATGATGAAGGTAAATTGTTTTTCAGTAGAATTGAATCATTTACTCAATTCCCAGAGCCACTGTTGGTAACCAGCAAATCATTAATTTCTGGTGGAAGGCTGTATTAAAACTTGATGGCCCTTTCTGTAATATTTTTTATTGCTGTTGGAGTTGGACTATCCCTAACATCCCTTAAGCAAGGATATTTTATCCCTTTATTTTTGACATTTCTTTCCTTTTTGTTGGGGAACATTTCAAGCAAAAAAAGTATAGAGAAAAACCACAAAGAACCTACGTGTGCATACCACATAGCTTCAAAATTGTGTACACTCATTAGGACATTTATTTGTAGGTATTTTAAAAAATATTTACCATACTGTTTATATGTGTTAGTTTTCTTTGATTTCTGAACTAACTTAATTTCAGATGAAGATAGGTCAAAATATTCTCCCTTAAATGGTAGTACCTGGTTTGATTTTGTTTTCCCAAAAACTCTTAAAGGCAAATAATTTTTCTTTAAACACTTTAAACCTCAAGCAAAAACTTCTGTCATTTTATTCCAGTTTGACTTACATGTGCAGGGCTGGAGCAATTCGGACAGATGATAACTGTATTATATTAAAGGTAAGCTAGTTAGTTCTCTAAAAACATGAAAATTATTCACTTGAACATAAATGTTGAATATGAATATTGCTATTGTTTCTTTTTCCATATTAATCATTAGGGTTTGTGTACATGACATAAAAATGACATTAAAATACTGTGCTTTTCAGTGGCATCCCACATAGTTTTAAAAAACTAGATTTATATACATTTGAATATCACATGGAATACTTTTGTTGTTGCATTTTTTTCATTTTATAAGGGGATACAGGGCTGGAGAGATGGCTCAGCAGTTAAGAGCCCTGACTGCTCTTGTAGAGGACATGGGTTTGATTCCCAGCACCCACATGATGGCTAACTACTGTCTGTAACTTCAGTTCCTGGGGATCTGATGCCCTCTTCTCTCCTCTGCAGGCATTGCATGGCATGGGTATACATGCAAGCACACCTTTTTTTTGGTCTTTTTGAGACAGGGTCTCCCTGTAGCCCCAGCTGACCTAGAACTCATTATGTAGACTAGGCTGGCCTTGAACTCACAGAGATCCACCTGCTTCTGCCTCCCGAGTGCTGCTGGGACTAAAGGTGTGTGCCACCATGCCCAGTGGTTCAAGCATAACACTTACACACATAAAATGAAAATAAAAAGTGTGTAAAAATCAGGTGAAGTAGAAATGCCTGGTTTTTATTAAATTTGCAGTATAGCTTTATAGGTAGGTGATTTGCCAATTCTACAGATAAAGTCAGTCTCACAGCCAGAAATCAAAAGGCATAATAGAGAGTATGTAAACAGCATCATCATTGGAGTATAGTAGTTCCAACCTAAACTTAGACATGCCTGGACAAAAGACTATTCCTGGCAATCCAAAGACCTGGATATTGGTTTGAGCACCCCAACTATTGACTTTCTTAGTATACCTTATTTTTTTTGCTACCTCAGACTCCTGGTTTTGAAAACAGAGGCAGTAGTTCCTACTCAACTTTCTCACAGAACTTTTGTGAGGATAGCTAGATATTAAATACATCAGATGTTTCCTTTGCTTTAAAGAACAAAACAAATATATTACTATTGTTCAAAAGGTGAAGCCAAGGGTAAAAGAGCATTAAGATTTAAGTTTTAGCCAGATAATAGGCCCATTCCTATAATTCCAGCACTTGGGACCCTGAGGCAGGAGGAATAAAAGTTTGAGGCCAGCCTGGGCTACAGAGTGAGACCCTGTCTAAACAAAACAAATACTAAAAAACCCAAATTAATTATGAACAAACAAATAACTGACTCGGTTGCTTCCTTCTTTGGTAAGAAAATCAATTTTATAAGATTTAAAGACTTTCTAAGTAAACAACTCTGTATAGACTGCTAAGGGCTTTCATGGAAGTGCCGGTTTATTTCTCTAACCCTTATTTCATTCTTTCAATAACATAAGTTTAATAGTGCTATCTTCAGTTGCTTCAGTTAGGAACAGTAAACTGGATAACCTGTGAATTTATAGTACTGATAAATATTACTAATAGTAATGTAAGGGGAAAAATAGGATCTTTCTCTCAGAAGCCTGAACTAGTCTCATAAGGAATCAGTAGTACTTTGTGTGAGTCTTTTGGATCCTATCTCAAGAAACAACACATTTTTAAATTGTCCTTATATGGACAGTGTCTACATGTGATTCCATGAGATGCTGTTAGCTTACAGGGAAATCTGAATTTTAAATTGTTTTTTCATTCTTTGAATATTTCTGTATGCTGTAGTTTGGAGGTTTTTTTGTAAATAATAATAAACTCTAATTTTAAAGACTCAATAATAGGCAACAAAGTACTAACTTCTGTGGCAAAAATATAATAGGAACTTAGGAAACAGCAAAGCATAGTTGACTGCAGTAGTGAAGAAAGGCTTTCTATAATTGTAACACGTTCATATCTACTTCTGCATACCCCCATTTGGATTCATCAGCCTTAGAAATAATGTATAAATGCAATAGTTTTTTTGAGAGCCCATTGTAGTGAAAATCACCAAGACCAGTGCCAAAGTGTTCGAAAGACTGCAGTAAAACTGAAATAGTGGCTACCACAGTCATTCCAGTGAATTCTTGGGCAAACTTAACAGCTCTGAGTGGTGTAGTTCACTAACCATTTTAGAAGTGTTGGAATCTGAGAAGGGTAAGATTACAGAATTTTTGTTTTTTTTCTTTTGAGACACAGCCCTAGCTATTCTAGAACTAGCTATGTAGACCAGACTGGACTGGAACTCACAAAGATCTGCCTGCCTCTGCCTCCTAAATGCTGGGGTTAAAAATGTGGACCACCGTGCCCAGTGAATTTTTAAAGCCAAATTTTGTGTTTTCAACTGTAGATATTAAGCCCTAAAACAAAAAATAAGTGCTGTCATGCCCGATGTGGTAGCGCACGCCTTTAATCCCAGCACTCGGGAGGCAGAAGCAGATGGATTAGATCCTTGTGAGTTCAAGGCCAGCTTGGTCACACAGTGCAGGTCAGCTGGGACTACAAGGAGACCCTGTCTCAAAAAGATGAAAAAAAAAAGTGCTGTCAACCCAACACAACATCAGAAGCCACTGGCTCTCTGTTAGGGTAGATAACTAGGTGGGGCAGAGTTGTCTATATGATTCATAAATGTTAGGGATTCTTAATTGTCTTTTATAAGGTTCTCTAATAAAGTTTCAAAGCTAATTCTCTAAAACTAATAAAGGAATGCTTCATACAAACATGACCACTAGCAATTAACCAGTAAATTGAGTTAGTTACTAAATGCTCTTCATCAAGCTTTTGCCATTACCAAAAAGCAAATAATGAATCTCCCTGATTTCAGACATTGCCTTGTTTGGTTCGAATGTGCAGTAAGGAAAGATTACTAGAGGAGAGAGTGGAGGGAGCTGAGACCCTCGCCTATCTGATTGAGCCAGATGTTGAGCTGCAGAGAATCGCTAGCATAACTGATCACCTCATTGCAATGCTTGCTGACTACTTCAAGTACCCCAGCTCCGTGAGCGCCATCACTGACATCAAAAGGGTATGTTCTTCTCTTTTCCCTCCTAGTTCCACAGAGATTTCTAAAGTTTTGTGATTTTATTGCTTACAACTTTGAAACAATTGATAATTCCATCTCAGAGCCCTTGTAAATAAAGGAATCTTTTATCTTTATTAACAATGTGAAACTGTCTGTGAAGTTTTTAATATAGTTTATTTGATGTTCTTTATCAACACAGTTTTCTACTAAGCACATAAGCAGAAGAAAGGCAATTGTATCCTTGACTTTCCCAACTAAACCTTCAAAATAGTTGGGTACCTAAATTGGGTATTGACATTTTATCAACATCTAATTCTGTTCAAGGTTACAGAATCGTCTGTTGTGATTTTCTCATTCTTTAGATCAAGGGTGATATTTTGTTGCATGTGACTGACTGGCCTCATTCTCTCCATCACGCACCCCCCCCCTTTCCTCTCTAACCTCTAATTTGGGGCCAGGAAGGACTAAATCCTGTTTATTTTTAAATAAAGTTCTTTAAAAGGGAGTATCCTTTTGACTTGTTGCCTCTCAGCCTGTTTATCATGTCCATTTCTCTTAAGAGATTCTGTTAGCTTAAGCTTATTTAAGGAGGTTATGGTAGATAGGGTATTAACTTTTAAGTATAGTGAAGACTACTAGTTCATGAATGTGACTGTGGTCCCAAAGACTGTTCTCTTGACCTCCCATAGGCTGAGTCCTAAAGCTGTTCATCCAGCATGCAGTGGCTGATTTGTCATTTAATATTGAAAATACATTATTTTATTTTTTTATTTCTGTGTATGTGTGTATATGTATGAGCATGTGTGTAAGTGCCCATGAAGGCCAGAAGAAGGATTCAGATTCCCAGGAGCTGGAGTTATGAGTGGTGGTGAGCCACTCTACATGGGTACTGGGAATTGAAATCAGGTCCTCTGCAAGAGCAGCAAGTGTGCTTAACCACTGAGCCATCTATCTAGCCCCTGAAAATACATTATTGAGGGCATGTCTTTTTTCCATCTTAGAAAGGGCTTAACGTGACTGTCAGTGATATTTGTGTTAGTAGCTTGTACTGCCTTCTATTTTAAAGTTATGTGCTGGAAGCCAGGTGTGATGGCACATACTTCAATTCTGGCGCTCTGGAAGCTGAGGCAGGAGGATAGTGAATTTGAGGTCAACCTGTGCTACATAATAAAAGACCCTATCTTAAAGAAACAAAAACAGATTAAGAATAAAGTTATGTGTCTACCCTTTCTTTGGTCATGTTCTTTCCATAGTAGAAGTGATGGGCACATTGCCTTATCCATTTCCCTCTGGACATTTTTTCCTGCTGATGCAGCATCTCGCCAGTACCAAGCTACATGAGCAAGTCCCAACATTGGCCTCCTAACAACTGAGTTTACCTCTCCAGCAAAGCAAAGAGAATGCTTTTGTAGATGTGAGCCTGAGGAAACAGTGTTTTAAAAACTTCTAAGAATAGGGGCTGGAGAGATGGCTCAGCGGTCAAGAACCACTAACTGTTCTTGCAGAAGACCTGGATTCGAATCCCAGCACTCACACAGCAACTAACAACTTTCCATAACTCCAGTTCCAGGGGATACTCAGGCCTCTTCTGTCCTCTGTGGGCATTGCACGACACAGTTTGTGAACCTACCTACATGCAGGCATAACAGTAATACATGTAAAATAAAAACAATAAAATATTTTTAAAAAGCAAAATAACTTCTCGTGTGTAGCAAATTATCCCTGCATTTGAGAATTTTTGCCACTTCAGTTCCATCACAGTAAAGCTGGAATACTTTTTAATGATCTCCAAATGACAAACGAGTAATAATTTGATTTGTTACCTTTAATTTTGGTGTTGGGTTATTCAAAAGTGTCTTACTACAAAAGTACAGATATTAGGACTGGACAGATGGCTCAGTGGTTAAGAGCACTGACTAGGGGAACTAGGTTTGGTTCCTAGCACCCACATGGTGGCTAACAATCATCCATAACTCCAGTTTCAGGGGATATAATGACCTCTTCTGTCCTCCACGGTCATTTAACAACACATGTGCACTTACACACATGAAGGCAATACACTCATACACATGAAAATAAAATGATAAATTTTTTAAAAGTACAGATATTGCCAGGCATGGTGGCACATGCCTAGTCCCAGCACTCAGGAGGCAGAACCAGGTGGATCTCTGTGAGCTCAAGGCCAGCCTGGTCTACATAGTGAGTTCCAGGCTAGCTGGGGCTACAGGGAGACCTTGTCTCAAAAAGACAAAAAACAAAAAAAGTACAGATACTAGTTTAGAGAAATTCTCACATGTTAATAATGTGTGATTTTCATGATAGATTAATCCAGATCAGTGTTATAGAAGTTATGGCTGGAATGTAGGTAGGAATTGAAGGGTAGATACTCTAGAACTTGAAAATAAATGAGTATTTTATATAATAAAACTCTTCCATAAGCCATCAATGCAAAACAGTTTTGGAACTGCTCTGATGAATTGTCTTCTACCTAAAATAAATTTTTTATTGCTTGCTTTGTATTTGTTGAGCTTTTGGTTGTCCTAAACAGTATTACCTGGCTGGATGTCACACACCATAATCCGAACTAGCTTAAAACTCTTAGTTGATAAAGCTGTACTACTGTTATGGGTTTTTAGTTAATTATGCTAGTTAACTCTTTAGGAAGCTGCAAAGGAAGGTCTCATAATGTTGTTTTGTTGGTGGGTTTTGGTTTTTTGATCCTTTTGAGACAAGGTCTTCCTGTAGACCAGGCTGGCCTTGTACTCACAGAGATCTACCTGTCTCTGCCTCCTGAGTGCTGGGACTAAAGGCATGTGCCACCACTCCCGGCTCTCATAAAGTTTTGAATAACACCTACATATTAAGGTAAGCGTTAACCTTCTTAAGATAATGCCTTTTGGAAAAGGTGCTCATTTGGATGTGTAAGTTGTGGCTTTTAGTTTAAAGGTATTATTGGTTGGGCTGGAGAGATGGCTCAAGGACTGAGAGCACTGACTACTCTTGCAAAGGACCAAGGTTCAGTTCCCAACAGCCACATGGTGACTAACAACCATCAATAACTCCAGTTTCAGGGGATCCAACACCCTCTTCTGACCTCTGTAGGCATTGCATAACACAGGTGCACTTACATGCAGGCAGTACACTCATACACATAAAATTTTTAAAAATTAAAAAATATTAAAAATGAAATAAAAATATTATTGGTATATCTTAGAGTACAGTTACTGATTCATAGTTAAGTGTCCTGAGAACATGCTTCTGATTTTGATAGTTTGTTGAAAAAATGCTTCTGTAGAAGAATTGTTAGCATAGCCATTTATGTATGTTTAAAGATAGCAATAATTGCCTTATGCCAATAATTTTAATAATTTTATTTAAAAACCAGACATGAATCTTAGGTAACTAGTAGATAGTGACCCTGGTATATTGGCTACCCTGGTATATTGTTCAGCGTTTTCTAAAGGATTAGATACAAGCTCCGAAATACTTTTTTTTTAGAAGAAGCATTTCATTACAGCTTTAACATACTCAATAACAGTTTCCAGAGCAAAGATACATCTCTTTCAAAAGTGGCTATAAAATTTTTAAGTTCACTGTTGAATTAATACAATTATACAATTATAAGACTTAAAATTGAGTGAGTTTTTAACCTTTAAAAAAGATCTCCATTTCATTTTAAAATATACTGTTTCTTACAGAAAGACTCATTGTTCTTGCTAATAACACTGAGATGTTGGCGCATGCATCTCTAATCTGTATGTATCTGATTATTACTAGTCATAATCATTTGCACTCGGATCCTTGGCACCTGTGTATGTCTATAAAGTAATCGGGTAGATTTCAGTGAAACATTGAACTTTTAAGGGCCAAATATTCACAATTTTTTTTCATCCATCAACATCAAAAACCGATGTTCACTCTGAGCAGAACTCAAAGTAACTAGAAAAGTCAGTTAGCTACAACACTAATATATTAATAGTTGCTAACTTTTTTTTCTTCAGACTTGGTTGTTTTTATTAAAATTTAACTTGCGGACTGAGTTAGAATGTCTCTTCCCCCTCCTTCCTGTAGCTTGATCATGACTTAAAACATGCTCATGAACTCCGCCAGGCTGCTTTCAAGCTCTATGCTTCTCTAGGAGCAAATGATGAAGACATCCGGAAGAAGGTGAGTCTGGGAGAGGGGCGTCCCCCAGTCCTGACAGCCAGCAGGCAGGGAGTGACGCCAACCTGAAAGTCGTGGTGAAGAGCACTAACAGTGACTGTTTGAATATGATAAAGCAGAGTGACAAAAGGCATAATTGAAGAATGAATGGGACCTGGATTTGGGGGGCTATTTGTTTTTAGAACATAGAGTGGCATGGCCATGCTGGAATGATAACTGGCCTGCTCTTTTGTGTCATTAATATGGATTCTTATGTTGCACACTTCTGCATGTGTTCTGATAAAAATCAATTCTAGCACTGTGAAGCTTTAGACACCTTGAAAGATCTAACACTAGAATTGTAAATGTTATTTATGGTTATACCTTCTAATGCCATTGAGAAGTTCAAATCTCTATTGTATATTGTTCTTTAATAATGTGGCTTAGTTTTATGTTTTGATTTTTAACTTTTTATTTTATTTTATTTGCTGCTGTGCAAGTTTAATGTGAATAAAATATTTGTGGAATGATGGTTTTATGTTTAGTGAGTGGTCATCTGAATTTTCTAGCTCTTCTAAAATGTGTCACTGATACAACACCCCTATGTTAGTCTAACACTGAACTCATGTTCTTTATGAAAATAGTTCTGAGTAAGAAGTATAGTATAATGTTAAGTTCTAACCTGGCTCCCTCCACAAACCAAAAGGCTAAAACTTACCACTCAGAAACATATATAATCTGATAAATTCTACACAAGGCAATTACAGACATCAACCAGCAAGCCACATGTTCTGTCATGAGTAGCCACAGTAGAGGAGCAGTTGGGGTATTATTTACTGGACATGATCAATTTACTGATCCCTCCATTTGTATTGGTATTTTAAGAAGCACTGTGAGGGAAATTGTGAAGTATTGGCATTTACCACGGTTCAGGCTTGTTAGAGAATTAATAGAACAGCCCTAAGTCTGTTAAGTGGAATTAATTGAAAAATAACCATCCTTGAAGAAAGGAGTAGCTGTAGCAGTGAGATCGCACGTGTGAGCAGCCGCAAGCTGAGTGTCTCCCATGCAGCTTAGTTCATCTCATGAGGTTGTTCACTTCTAGAAGTGTTTTTACCAGATTACCTATAAAAGTCGTTTTTGACACCTAAGCTTTCATTTGTAAACTGTTACTTCAAGGAAAACATGTTAGTGATACAATATTCCCTGTTTCTTACATGATTTATGGATCTTGGCATTGATAGTTTGTTCACTTGAGGTATGCGATATATCACAAGAGAAGCTTTTTTGGTAACTCATGTAGATAAAATTAATAGTGACATGGACTATATTACTTAAATACATACTAGTTTATTATTGGGTGATTCTTAGGGCCCATTGGACACAGGAAAAGTGTTTGACCTATTCTTAGAACTCCAAGAGACCATGTCCTAGACTAAAAGGGAGCAGATAGATGTCCCGTAATGGGATAGGATGTTCATTTGTACTTCTTTGTACGTTTTTTTGTCAATAAATGATTGTTTTGGAATTAATGACTGAATATGTGATACCATGTTCTAGAAATACTTGCAACATAACGGTCTAATCAGTAGTCTACTAAAATTGTATCACAACATGTACAGTTTCCTGGTAAGGCTATTGATCATTTCTGTAGAAAGATGACAAATAAAGACCAAGTTATAATTATTAACTATAGTTTTTTTGTGTGTGGTAAAGGTACTGCGATATTCTCATATGATGGAATTGCGTATTTTTAGGAAGATATTTAATTCTGGGTAGAACTCACTGGAGAAAGAAATTGTAAAGTGAAAATTATAAAATAATTTTGTGAGAAAGCCTTCTTAATGGCTGGTCTTAGAAATGGAAAATCCTTGTTTTTCAGTGTATGAAAACTGATAACTCTTCCTTGGAATGCGTTCATCTCTTTTTCTTTTTGTTACAGTAATTATTTGGCTAGATTTTACTCTACTTTCTCCATGAAACATTTATTTCCTTCCTATACTTATGCCATGTGTGATTTGATTGTATTCACTTTTTGTGTGGATTCTTAAAGTATAATGTTTATTATTATTTTTAATGTAGCATTTATGCTTGCAAATATGGAATTTCAATTAACCGAGTTAATATGTGGATAATCTTGGAAAGAAATGTCAAGGACCATTGGCGACCTCCCTGCCTCTCAAAACAAAAGGGTTTTTGCTTGTTTCAGCAGAAATGGTGAAATGCTCAGTTGGTTTGGTTTTTGAATTGGAAACAGGAACATAGTGCGTTAAATACTATGCATCACAGTGCCCTATTCTGGCCAGTTAGGGAGACGAGGGGGAACAAAAGAAAAGAAGCAGAAGCAGAGGCGATGAGAAGCGTGTGCAGCCGTGGAGGAGGAGGGCAGCCTCTGTCTTCGTGGAGCTGTGTCTCTGTGTCCCGGTGCTTTAAGGATTGCTAAAGGCCTGCTGTGTTATCATTTCTCCATACCTGCTCTTTAGGGCAGGAAAATTCAACCCAAGACTCAGCATGACCTCTAGGTTAGTAATTTGTCATCCTTGCTTTAGAACAGTGTTTGTGTGTTCCCATTAAAAAACAAACAACAGCAAAATTTGGGAGATTGGAGGCAGGAGAATCAGGAATTCAAGGTCAGTCTCAGCTGCAGAGTGAGTTTTGAGACCAACCTGGGTACCCCCTTCCAATTGTGGAGTAAGTGTAGAATCGAAAATGCAGAAATGCCCTTTAAAACGACTGGCTCTTCCTTTCAAATACTGTGCAGAGCAGAGTTGGTGTTCTCATTCCTAATTTTGCATCATTTGTCCCTCTGTGGCATACTTAGAAATTTCTTAACTCCTTGTGATATCCTGTCAGAAACATGAAGGACAGTGGTGCCGCTGAGCTGTGGGGGAGTGAAAAGCATTACAGGTGGCTGTGTCAGGAAGAGAGAGAAGCCGAGACCAGATGGCACCCTCCAACCTTAGATGTATCACCTGGCTGTGTTAAACGTAGAAGAATTCAACCTAACTGTAGTAATTGATTCTGATTCTTGAGTGGATTATCGTTAGAGAGAGTTCAGGGGCATTCAGAGAATTCAGGAAATCAGCTCAATGGAAGAATCCATTGAAAGTAATGCCAAGTAAACATTAGATCTAGTCTCTATTAGGAGAAGTCCAATTCTAATGATGCCACATATTAATGCTGATTAGGAAGCAGAAGTTTAGTTTGTGGGTCAGGACAAAGGAGGGAAGTACATCAACATGCTTTTGAATACAGGCATTGTCAGCAAATGATGAAGGCATGAAAACCCAGCAGTAGCGAACAACTGTATGTTTTTTTCCACCTTGCCCCTCAAATCCTACAATATTGAAGCCAGTTCTTTTATAACAAAGACACGAAGACCATATATTTGATACCTGCTGATTATCAGATTAGAAACTGAAAAACTATTACCTCTCTTTTAATCTCTTCCAGGAAGTATTGGAGGTTTCAGAAATTTAAAAAGTGTAAATTGAAGAAAATTAGCAATGGCAAAGAATAAATTATACTGTAAGAAAATTAATAAACTAAAGGTCTTGTTTTTGCTTTTGATAAAAATGAATACAATAGAACTGCTGAATGAAATAGTTATTGCCCCTTGGGAGGTCTAATAAGAGCCTTTCACAAAGATTTCCCTTTGCATTTGAACACTTAAATTTTAGCTAGAGATACTTTTTGACAAACTAGAATGTAAGCTCCATGAGGGCAGGAGTTTCTTTAAATTGTTCATTACTGTATTCTAGCATCTACAGCTCTATGCACAGTTGACAATAAACATTTGAAGAATGAATGAATGAGTGAATGAATGCAGAAAATAATCAAAGTAGTGGATAAATGAGCTGTACTGCAGAATTGCATTATTCTGTAACTGTATCAAGTCTCATGTGGTCCTGACTTTATTAAGAACTTTCATAACTTCACTAGCAATTCTACAAGTATGTGAAGAAAAGAAATTTTAAATGGGAGAAATATGTATCTAGTCCTATAGGCAAGGGCTTCCATTTTCTGTGGCACAGAGGGAGAACAGAGAAGCACCTTGTTTCGAGTGGCAGGTAATCCTGAGGCATATCTACCTACCTGGACATAGGTCAGAGAGAAATATCGTATGTCAGAATAACTTTGAACATTATATCTTAATTAGACATGCAGGAGTAGGTTTGGGTATAGGTCAGAAGTAGCATGCCAAGGCCATGGGCTCATCTTCAGCACTTCAACATGAAAAAACAAAATACCTTTTATTTTTCCTATCTAAATATGTGATTTGTAAAAATTGACAGAAAGCACATGTGTGAATCCGGACTAAATTTTCTAGGGATAGACCTGTGATTGAAGCCGGGGAGTGGTGCCTTTAATCTTAGCACTGGGGAGGCAGAAGCAGGTGGATCTCTGTGAGATCTAGGCCAGCCTGGTCTACATTGTGAGTTCCAGGCCTGCTGGGGCTACAGGGTGAGCTGTCTCAAAAAGACCGAAAAAGGGGGAAAAGAAAAAAGAATTGAAAACATAAAAACATCCTTTGTTTTCATGGGGAGAAAAGTCATCCAATTAGAAGCTTTACATGGCCTGAGGACACAGTTGCCAAGGCTAGGATTCTTTTTCAAAGTGATGGTCTGGCTATGTTGCCCAGGCTAGCCTCAAACTCCCAGTTTGAAGGGATCCTCCTGCTTCAACCTTCTGAGTATCTGGGACTATAGACAACTATAGCACCTGGTTTGTTTTCTTCTTAATCTTAGAGGTGTACTGGCAGAGAAAAATGAAAAAGAAAAGAAAAACAGAAGAGTGAGAATTTCTCTCCTACCCTTTTTTTCCAACAAGGAAAGTTACAACTGCAAAGTCATTGTGAAGATGAAAGGCAATATATTTATAGTTAGCATGATGTCTGCCACACAATAGGCATCCAGTAATGGCATCATGTAGTGCATTACTTAAATTACTCTAATGGAAAAATAAAAATAGACAATATCTATTTAGTGTGTTTGGAGAAAAGATTAGCAACAGTTGAGATATAAATAAGGATTTATAATGAAAGTGACTTTATGATGTAACCATTAGTAAATTCATTTCAGTAATAGAATTCTTACATTTTAGAAACATACTCCTCCTATAAAGTATCTCTTATGACAGACTTATTTTACTTTAAGATATATTTATAATCCCAGCTTTAACAACTTTAACTGTGGTTATCTAAGTATTGCACAGCTGTGGCTGGCATGAACGCCAGGGCTCCATATAATCACCATTCCTTGTAAACCAGTTCCCAAAATATGTTCACATTTAGAGCAAATATAAATTTGTTTCTCTATTTTTAATATGCTGTAAGATTTTATGGTTCATTTGTATTTGGAGTCATTTTTCTTAATATTCTCTGCCTTCTCAATCTTGCTAAGCGTTCACTTTGAACATGATTTTATGATTTGTTATAGCTTGATTTTATTACTATATGGTCTTTTAGCTAAGTATAAATGTGCCATGCATTTATATTTTCAAATGTTATGGAAAGTGTGATTGTTCAAAATGCTTATTTCAAAGGCTTATTTCAGATTCTGTATTTGTCTCTTGTGAAACCAGGCAGGTGTAAGGAATTACTTCTAAGCCTCTCCTACATATAGAAACAAGTACCTTGAACACTTGGATGGGGTTTCAGTGGTACCATAGAAGTAGCATCCTTTAGGCCTTGGCTTTACTTCTAAATATAAGTCTAGAATTTAGAATTCCTTAGAAACCTGTGGCTAACTTATAAGTTGCCTTCTTAAATCTGATGTTCCAAAGAGTTTTAAATGAGCCCTACAGCATTCATTCACCACGGTAAGTCTTTTTAGAGATAACAGATTTTACCACACACCCACAGTGTCAAGACCCTTGGCCCAGCATCCTGAAAACAGCAAACCTGAGAGTGGTGGTGTTGTACACATAATAGAGGTTCTTTAAAAGTAACAGACTTTTACCTCAGACTGTCAATAAATGGAGACCTAAATTTAAGTGTTATGCTATTTGTGGTATGTAGTTCCTTAAATCATTGGCTTGTAAATCTTAAAGCATTAAGTATAGATCTGTTACTTGTTAATTGCTTATAATTTAGTTTTAAAAAACAGGTGTCTTATAAACCAAGAAATGGGCTAAAATATCTTGCTTTAAGATCATAGCTAAAATGAATGACGTAGCTGAATTTTCAGGAGCGTTTTATCTGGAAATGAATGAAATGCTTGGAGTAATTAAATACTTTAGCAGCCCTTGAACAAATGGAAAAATTTGTGAAAAATCAGGCCTGTTGAGCTAGTGCAGAAATCAATAATGCACACCTGTTACCGGTGTGATTCTGTAGCCTGGGAGATAATGGTTTTTGCAATTTTTAGTAGTTGAGGAAAGTACATCAATGGGAAAATACCTAATGACAGGGGAACAGTAAACTCATTTCACATGTATGCTATAGCTTTTTCCCAACACAGCCGTGCTCAGTTGTTTTGCACCACCAAGGCAGGTCACAAAGTTGCAATAGAGTCATGATTGCCTAAGCTTAAAGTATTCATTGGCCTTCGCAGAGTGACTTTACCATGTTGTGCTGACACTGTATAGCTAAGTTTAAAAAAAAAATCATAAACTATTTTGGTGAAGAACTGTATGTACAAGCTGGCCAGTCCCAGCATTCAGAGGCAGAGCCGGGTGGATTTCCATGAGATTGAGGCCAGCCTGGTCTAATGAACAAGTTGCAGGCAGCTGGGGCTACAAGGTCTCAAAGCAAAACTGTACTTGCCATTTGCCTTTCTGTGCTGGTCTGTAGAAGGAAATGGGCCAAAGTCAGGAGAGGGAGTGGTAGAGGCCAGTTGTCTGACTTTCTAGGGGGAAAAAAAAGCATTAAGTGCTAACAGTATGACATGATCACTAAATACTTCCCTACAAACTGGTTCCTCTATGTAATGATGATGGTGTCTGGAAGACCTTGACAAATTAGAAAAAAATTGTGACTTTTAGTTAGGATATAAAACACTACTAGATTCCATTGGTTGCCTAGGAAAGTTGCTTGAATAAAATGCCATATCCAAGAGAAAAATAAGGATCCACTTCATTTAGTAAGCAGCTATTTGCTAGGCCTTTGCCAAATGTAAGACATTGTTGGTTGGTCTGGGAAGAAAAATTATATAATTTAGATTCATCAAGATATACTGTATTTTGAAGCTGAACTCTACATGAATAAAAAGAACAACTATTTATTGAGAACTCACTATGAGTTGGACACTGTGGTTAATGTCAGTACATTATCTTTCTTAGGTAAACCTCACATCATGCTGTGAGATAACAGAAACAAATTCTCAAGATGACAGCTAGTAAGTGTAGAACCTGCATGCTGTCCTAATCTCTCTGAATACAGAGCCTCTGCTCCTGGGCTATACATTACTATGCAAAGTCAAATGCTGTTACTAGAGCCAAATAATGATGTAAAGTGGTAAAAAAAAAAAAAAAAAAAAAAAAAAGATTGTATGATTAGCCTGTTGGGTGAAAAGGAAAATATGTCTTTCAAGAACTTGGTACATAGCTGCACAGTGTGTACTAGCCAATGACAGAGCAGCAGGTGGAGAACACGCCATTGCTCTGGAGAGTTTTTGGTACTGGGTAGATAATGAGATGTGTTAATTCGTTCGTGTTTGTTTATTATCAATGACACATGATCACCTGCTTGGCTAGGAATGGAGCAGAAGATTGGTGTGGTGTACACCTTGTGGGTGTTTGTAGTTTAAAATAGGTGGTTACAGCTAAGTTGCTGTATAGTCATTCAAGGATTCCATATATGTATAAAGAGTCTTGTCTACACTGAAAACCAGTTTTGCCCTGATTAATATGCTCAGGTTAAGACATGATTCCAAGCTGGATGTGGTGGTGCATGCCTTAGTCCCAGCATTTGGGAGGCAGAAGCATGCAGATCTCTGTGAGTTCAAAGCCAGCCTGGTCTACATAGTACCAGGCCAACTGGGGCTACAGGGAGACTCTGTCTCAAAAAGACCAAAAAAAAAAAAAAAAAGAAAGAAAGAAAGAAAAAAGGTGGTACATGCTAATCAACACTTAGGAGGCAGAGGCCAGAAGATCGTTAATTGAAGGCCAACCTAGACTACATAGCAAGAAACAAACAGCAACAAAGTCCACCATATAACTGTCATTGAAATAAACTCTTATGAAAGAGTCTGGAAAGGTCCTCTTATTAAGATGTTCTATTGCAAAGCTTCCTTACTTTTCCGCTTCCAAATACTAAAGTCAGTTGTTTGAGATATTTTGGCTCATAGAATGAAAAAATCTCCATAACTTTCTTTTGCAGCAATTTCAAATGTTTTTCTAAGGGTAGGATGTGATTACACAGTAAATTATTCTAGAGGGGAAATATCCAGGTACTATTTCAATCATAGGTGTTTTTCTTTTCATTAATTTGTATTAATTTTTTGAAGTGCTGGGATCAAACCCAGGACCTTGTACAAATTTGAGGTAACATTTTGAAATTCTTTGATCTTTTAACATTTGCTCCTTTGTCAAGCTGTAATGCCGATCACTGGAACATAAGCTAAATAAAGGCAATGTCTGGAATACTGTAGGTGTTAGGCTTGTATTTGCTGAGCAAATTGTGACTGTCTGGACCTTAGTAGAGCTTGAAGTGTATGGCCATGCATGTAGAGAATTATCTGAGCAAGGTTATTGCATTGCACAGTTCCTGGAACAGTGCATAATTAATATCCCTGTGATGATAATCAGGAGGAGATGGAGGGATGTTTATTGTTATTTGAATTATGGTGTGTAATGGTTATATCTATGTGCTAAAGTAAAAGTGTGATTTGGTAGCTGGTTAGGTTCTATTCTGATTAAAGCTAATGACTGAACTTAATTAAAATGTGAACTCAGATTTCTTTTTTATAGATAATGTTGACTTTTGTTTAAATGGCAAACATTTCAGACATAGCAATGTATATACCTTTTTGTTTGGGGGTAAGGAAAAGTTGAGCCCAGAAAGAATGAGTACCCACTTTTCTTCAAAGTATAAAATAGATTAGAGCTCTGTGTGTGTGTGTGTGTCTGTATATGTCTGTGTATGGGGTGTGTGTGCACACATGCGTACATGTTCAGGTGTATATGCCCATGCTTGCTCCTGTGGAGACTAGAGGTTGAGTGTCAATGTCTTCTATTGCTCGCTCCCTTATTATTTGATATAGGGTCTCTCATTGAACCTAGAGCTCACTGATTGGCTAGCTCACTGGTTTGCAAGTGAGCCCCCAGTGTCCCCCTGCCTGCCTCCAAGTGCTGGGAGTACAGGTGTGTACCACCACACCCAGCTTTTTCACATGGGTCCTGTGGACCTGAACTCAGGTCCTCAATCTTATTGGAGCAAGCACTTTAACTTACACTGAGCCATCTCCCTAGCCCAGCCCAGCTTAGAAATTTTGAGGGCTTCTTTTGAATATTTACCCTAAGTTAGCTTCCCAGTTATTCAAAAATTAAAGAGCCTTGAGGTAAAAATTATAAAATGTCACTTGAAGAGACTTAAAAACAAAAATAAAATATAAAAGCTCAGGAACGGGCCTGCTGTAAGAGCCTTTGTTGATCTTGCTGAAGATCCCCTGGAGGGCTAGATGTTGGCATAGGTCAGTGAGGTCAGTGCATTTGAGAAAGGACCAGTAGAGGGCCCTGCCACCCAGCTCTTCTGTATTTTTCTTGCAGTTCTCTAGCTAAGAGCAAATGGACAGTTTCCACGCCTCCTGTGCTTCCCAAGCATTCTCTTGATCTAGGATCATGGAGCAAGAGAAACTTAGTATGAAAATGGGAATGAAAGAGAAGAAATTTGTGAAGTGTTCAGTGAGGCTCTAAATTGTGATATCCTGATCAGTGATTTGTTCTAAGGGAAGCTCACTAACTGGCTGGGTTTTTTTTTTTTTTTTTTTTTTTTTTTTTTTTTTTAATTCAAGAAAAGAACCTTTAGTTATAAAATCAAAGAAAACCCTGCCCTTTGTTTTACAAATACCACCAAAACATCAAAATCTTCCTTTGGCATAGTGTTGGGCATGCCCTAGAATGATCAGGGAAGCCTGCAGCTCTGTAGCTGTGAGTTGGGCTCATTCCTGAAGGCAGTGGAACGTGTGGCTAATATCTACTGAAACCTGAGCTTGATTCTAGAATAGAGGGCTTGTTATAAGGGAACCGAATCGAAGTCAGTTTAACTCAGCTTGTGTTTCCTTCTCCAGATTTTCCTGGCTTAATTTCTCCTCGTTGGTTTGTATCCTGTCTGACCTTTGCCAGCCAAAGCTGGCTCATAGGTTAGTCATTTCTCTGTCAGCGGCCTTGTACAATGCATCTTGTTTTTCCTTCTCCTGTGTAGTGTATTCATGTTGGGTTGTCTTACCTTCTTCAGTACACTGATTCTTACTGGCCTAGGATGTCAGAGTATAGTCTGTGGTTCCTATTGGCATTGGTAACTTCAGAGCTCTTCTCCCATTTTCAGTGTCAGATCTCAGTTCAGTTATTAAGCTTGGGCAAAACTGTCACCCCACAGTACAGTGAGTAGAATGAGCCCCACACTAGAGGAAGACCTTGCAGAACCAGTCTGCCTACTTACCTGACCTTCTACCAGTGACTGAATCCTTTAGAACTTCAGATGCCTTGTTGGTAAATGCAAACATTAGGTAAGACTATTGCTAAGATGTCTTGAGATTTTAACATCAATCAGTTAAAATGAGCAGATATGTTTACTTCTTTGAAGTAGTTATTCCTTCCTGCACTAATGCTATGCAGAAGACAGGAAGATAATAGGTTTCCTAACTAAGTCTGTGTAAGATCAAGCACTGAAGCTGTCCCTGCTTGATTAAAGAAAAGACCATGTAGTGTTGGAGGGGTGTTTATTGTCTTACTAAATGCTGTAAGGATATGCCCAGGAGTTAGAAATACTAGGTACTTAAGAATTCCTATGATATATGTGGAAGAATCATGTCCTTTACATAATGATTCTTAATGGTCATCTTATGAAATCATGTGGTCATTTTGTAAAAATGGTTTTCTGTGTAGGGCAATGGCTCTCTCCCCAGACCCCTGCTCATTCTGTTTGGTCCATCTAGATACCTAGCCGAATATTCTTCTATCGCTCTAGTGTCTGCCTTCTTATTTCATAATGCCTTTTCCTATTTGGCACCATTTTCAAGACGAGTCTCTTCACTGCTCTAGCTTGAGAACTTATGTAACTCACAGTGCTCATCATCTTAATTAAAAAAAAAAAAAGCCGGGCATGGTGGTGTACGCCTTTAATCCCAGCGCTCAGGAGGCAGAGGCAGGCGGATCTCTGAGTTCAAGGCCAGTCTGGTCTACATAGTGAGTTCCAGGACAGCTGGGGCTACAGGGAGACCCTGTCTCAAAAAAGAACCCCCCCCCAAAAAAAGATAGGTGAGAGCTAGAGCTTAAATAAGTGCCCATTGATGTGAAAGACCATCTGCACTAATGCTTAGATTAAGGCAGTGCTGTCTGCACCACCAGGCCCAGTCTCTGTAATAGCGCCTTCCTTCTGATCCTCGGGCTGTGCACTGCTTGACTGCTCACTTGGTCCTGCTTTAACTAGACTTTCGGGATTCTGGATTCACCCATTTATCTTCGTAGATCTTAGGAGACTGTCTCTTCTTGTTTTTAAAGTTTGATTCTAGGTCTTTGCTTTTTTTTCTTTTAATTTTTATGTCTTGAGAATTTCATGCATATATACTGTATTTCATTACTTCTCCGTCTTCCTCTCCCCTCTCCAACTGTTTACTCTTAATGACCATTTCTGTCTCTAGAAATGTCACCACACTTTATTAGAATGCTTTCTGGGAAACCTTCATAGAAGCCCATTTAGAATTACATTGTATTTGCCAGCTGTTGTGCACATTAGCATAAAGTGATAGCTGTTAAGATAATGACCATTTTGCCGTCTACCTCTTTGACCCCAAATCTACCTACCTTAAAATTGCTTGCAAAGTTTACCAATAACACCAAGAATCTGTCAGGCTTCACTTTCTGGGTATTTTGCTTGGCCTGTTTTGAAAACAGTTCAAAGTCTAAACTTAATTCTTTCTAGTACCTAAAGAATACTTCATCCTGAATCTTGCTGAAGAAGAATTGAATGAGTGTTTTGTTTCACTTTCTTTTTCTTTAATGACTACATTTCTGACTTGTAGTTCTTTCTAAGCTCTGAGGAGAAAATGATTTTATGCCCCAGCCACAACTAAGTTATGGGTCTGCTACAGTTCATTCGTGAACGACTGAGGATTTGTCTGGTACCTAAGGACAGCTTTATCGTTGGCATCCGCGTATATGCACTGAGCTATCTTGGTGTTGTGTGGTTCTTGGTGTTGTGTGGGTTCTTGCACTTTCTCCGTGACATGTGCTGATTGCTCCTTTCTTTCACAGGCCATAGAATCTCTTGTGCTGGTGATAGGAAGTCCAATTCTGTTCTAATAGATTGCTAAAAGAATTGCAAAACCAGAAACAAAAAGATTAGCACTAACATATAGTCATGCAGACTGTAGACATCAGCAAAACACTTAGTCCATTGACCTAAAACTTGATCAGTTTTGGATGCAGTGATTTTCATTCTGTAGTTATATTTACAGGCTAGGTTCCTAGAAGAAAAAGGATGCCCACCTCCACTAAAAAGACCGACTGTTGCCAGTCTACATTCTGTCTGGGCTCAAGAGTCTGTAACAGAGGGCACTGTCTCTTTTTCTTTATGGAATCTCCAAGATCCATGAGACAGAACCACTTCCAGCTCCATTTGGCATTGCTCCTACGTCCTGAAAGGACTCAAGGTGCCATTGCAGGGTGCTAGGACTCTTCCTGCCTACCTTGTTTTCCATGTTGGTTCAGTCCAGACAGACTGATTGTTTGCCTACTGTTAGTAAGGAGTGCTGTCTCCTCATTTTGCTCAAGGCCCAGAGAGGCAAAGCAGTTGCTCAAGATTATATAGCACATACGCTGCGTGACACTGTATTTTATTCCTCACCCAGTAGGTTGACTGTCCACTCATTTTACTTCTCATCAACACTGTTCCTTCCCCTTCAATGTTTGTCAACCCTAATAACTTTGGGAAGGGGTCACAGCCTTGACCTGGGTCCATACTAAGCTTCTAGAATTTTCTGGGCCATTTCATATACAGAATTCAGATTTTTCATGGGGCTAAGCAGTTTCAAGCATTTATTTGTTTATTGGGGATGGGGAGTGTATGCACAGGCATGAAGGTCGTGGTGTACATGTGGCGGTCAGAGGACACTTGTGTGTCAGTTCTTTCCTTTCACCATGTGGGTTCTGGACAGGCTTGGTGGCAAGCCCCTTAAGCCCCCTGAGCCATGTCACTAGGCCAGTTTCTGGCATTTGTGATCTGTCGCCTTTATTAGATGGGACCTCTCTCAAGTCTTGCCCATGCCTGGGTTTTCTAAGGACCTGGAGCAAGGGCTAATGTGTTTTTTCTTGGAAAGTAATTGTGTGTCACATTCTACACATACACACACACACACACAGAGTTGATGACATTGTCCAATAAAGGCAATTTTTTCAAGTTATCAGTTCTCTAAGTAAAAATAATTCCCTAAGGCACCAGGTGATTTCTTAGTGTGCGAGGCTTTTGTGCCCAGGTTTAGGGTGTGTTGGTTTGTTTTTCCTCATGCTGAAAGTTCTGATTTAGCTTTGCCTGCTTCAAGAACAGTGGATAGCATGAGAATGAAGTAACTCCTTGGGCAGCCTGCCCTTTATATAAGGTTGCTGTAGCAAGTAGCAAAGATGAGATGATTGAGAAATATCATTATACACTGAAATAGTAATGAAGTCTAACAGCCTAAGTGGAGCGGGAATGGTAACAGCACAAATAGAAGATACAGTGCAAAGGAAACTGGGTTGGGGAGGAAGAGTTGGAGCCAAGGGTAACAGAAGTTTAGATAAGACACAGGCAACAAGTATTCTTAGCTGAGCCTGAGATGGAGTGGGAGGTAAGCAATGTAGTACATAGTCAATCAGAAGTTGCTCTGAACATCCAAATTATGTTTATCAGACAGTCGCAGATATGGGGTTAGAGGTCAGGAAAGAATTCTAGGATAGAATTTTAGATTAGGAAATTACCCATTCCAGGGTTGTCCTGAGTCACAACATTGTTATATGTACAGAGATGGCCCTAGCCTTTGGGATAGATACCCTTTTAAAGCTTTCTTTTTCTTTAAGAATTGCATGCATGCAATCTGTTTTGATCATATTCACCCCCCAACTCTTCCCACTATCTCCTCCCAGATCCACCCTCACCTTCCCACCCCCTCCCAACTTCATGTCCTCTTATTTATTTAAACAAAAAAAACCCACCTAATGTAATTTTTGCTGCCCATATACTCATGGGTGTGTGGTCATCCACTGGACCAGGTCAACCTACCGGGGTTCACACACTGTTAAAGAACACAGACTCTCCCTCCCCCAGCAGCCATCAACTCTCAATAACTCCTCAGCTAGGAGTTGGGACTCCTGAGCCCATCCTCCCTCTATGTTGGAATGTTGACTGGCTTGATCTTGTACAGGTAATACATACCTTTTTAAGGATGGGAAACAGCGAGAGGACTATGACGTAGGTACCACCGTCTTTTAAATAGGGATGGGAGTAGGCAGTGAGGCAGGCTGAGAGAGGGCCCAGCAGGTAGGATAAAGATGCAAGAAAGAAATGGGGAGGCAGTTTGGGGTTCATGGTAGAAGGACTTAGCCTCACGAACCTAATTTCAGCATAACAAGGGTAGAGATAAAAAGGAACAGAATGGAGACATTTCAGTAAGAAGTGGGCTCGCAGCCTGCGTCTAATGGCAGAGGCTTGTAGTCTCCCCCGCTCAGGACCCCAGGTGGGAGGATCATTTGGGCTCCTGTATTTCAGTTGGCGGCCAGCTGCAGCAACATAGTGAGACCCTTCTCAAAAGGAATAAAAGTGGGCTGGCAGGGCATGGTATTGCACACCAGTAGTCCCACTGCTCAGCACTCAGTGGATCTCTGAGTTCAAGGCCAGCCTGGTCTGGTCTACATAGCAAGTTCCAGGCCAGCTAGGGCTACATAGTGAAACCCTGTATCACACACATACAAAAAAAGTAGGCTGTTGAGGCAGCTTATGTGCCAGAGCTGGGGGGGGGGGGGCAACAAAGCCCTACAAATTATAGCAGAGTGCAGAGGAACGGAGGGCATGATGCAGCTAGGAAGAAGTTGAAGTGGGAGGGAGGAATATGGGGCTATCCTGTAGGTGAGTACTGGGCTGCGTGACCAGCAATGGGTGTCTGGCAGAGGTGGGGTTGTGTATGCTGAGAGACAGGCAGACATCCACGTCGGAAAAGTGTAAGAGGGTTAAAAAGAGTAGCTAGCCTAGGAAGGGGAAAGGCATGTGGGGGTCAGAAATGATGATGGGGACAGAACACATGTTCATAAAGGTGAGACTGGGATTAGTTTGGTCTGGCATAAGGAATAGACCAACATTCTTGGGCCATTTGGACACCATAAAACATGTATGGAAATTTCCTAACCTATAGCCAAAGTGTGGTGTCCTGTTCTGCGTGGACACGAGTGGGTGTAGGTGTGAGTGTGTAGTTCTCTCCTTCCATCAAGTGGGTCCAAGTGATTGGGCTCAGGTCATCAGTCTCTGTTGCAAGCACCATTACCCACTAAGCCATCTTTACTGGTCACTGGTAATTTGAACTGTTTTCTGCTCTCCTCCTGTTTGGCTCTGATCATTCTCAGGTTTCCCACCTCCTCTGGTCCTGAAGCCAGGCTTCTGAATCCTCTCATCTTACTCTGTATCTGTAGCTTCAGCCTTGGCTGCACAGTGGACTTACCAGAGGAGCTTTTTTTAAAAATTTAGGTGTCTGTCTACCCAAGAATCTGATTTAATTGGTGTGTTCCAGACATAAGGACTTGGAAAAGCTCCCTCGGGGGGATTGTTCAGGGCTAGGTGTTCACGAGGGCAAAAGTAATGGCTCCTTCCATTGATGGATCATTCATATTGAGAACTGGCTCACTTAACTGTTAACTAGGGCACTATGACAAGTGTGGCTAAGCATATGGACTCTGGAGTCAGACAACTCTGTTATTAGAATCCTCAATTTCCTACTATATGAGTGAAAATCTTCATAATAATTGCTTGCAAAAGAGATGTCAGATAATCAGAGAGTATAACATGCTTAACACAATGCCTGGCACATACATAACTTCAGGAAAGAGCCACTATTTTTGTTAATGTTTTTGAGATTGCATTAACACTCTGATAGGAAAAGGCGAATTTCATGTTATCTTAAAGTTAAAAAAAAACTTTCATGATTGTAGTGATTACATGGTAAAGGATGGCAAAGGTTATTTTTCTAAATATTTAACTTAGTTTAAATTTTCTTAGTAAAAAAGTAGGGGAGGGGCTCTAAATTTGATTAAGAACTGTTTGAAATTACAAAAGCTCAGTAAAAATAAAAAAAGTGGCCACAAGGTGGCTCTGTCAGAAACCTATAGATTTCAGTCATGTCACAAGGGCAATGAAGGCCTTGATTTTTTCTAGATTCTTACAGGAACCTCCCTAATACTTCACTTATATTCCTCTCACCCCAGATTGTTTATGCAACACCTGCAATACTTATGTCATTTAAATTTTGTTTCAAGTACCTTTAAAAAGAAACATATTGTGCCTGTCTCAGCTCGGCTTGTCCTCTGTGGGCGCTTAGCCCAGCCCTTCTGCTGCCCATCCCACTGCAAGATGGTTGTGTGAGAGGTAAAGCCTTTTGCTGAAAACATTTAACTTTTAATCAATATTGACATACTTGATTTGCAGACAGTGAAGTTTGTCACCTTCGTGTTGTTATTTATGCAGCATTAACCTTTTTCTCCAGATCATTGAGACTGAAAATATGATGGACCGAATTGTGACTGGCTTGTCTGAGTCTAGTGTCAAGGTGCGGTTAGCTGCTGTCAGGTATGAGCTTTACATGGTCTGAATAAAAATCTTTTGCTGTGTGTTTAGCCTGTTTCCTTTCCGGTCCTTCACTGAGTAAGCACAGGATCCAAATGTTACTGGAAAATATGCTCAGGTGAATTCATGCAGCGTGTAATGTTACCTAACAAAACTTAGCCTCCAGCACCTGTGGGTTCTTGATGTAGTTGGCTTAGAATCCGTAGACATGCTTGAAGTATACATTTGTACTAGTGAAAAGCCAAGCAGATAATTTCAAATGGAAATTTTGGCTTCTTGGGAAGCTAATTTTAATCATTCTTTATAGATGTTTGCACAGTTTATCCAGATCTGTACAGCAGCTTCGAACCAGTTTCCAGGATCATGCTGTGTGGAAACCTTTAATGAAGGTGAGAAAGGGTCACCAAGTAATGAGTTTGCAGAGCAAATGTGTGTGTGAGCTGAGCTGGCCAGCAGCATCCCCCAAGTCTAGAAATATGGCTGAGTCTTGTGTAGAGTGAATTTTTTTGTTAAATATTTATTTATTTTTTATTTTATTTATTTATTTATTTTGGTCTTTTTGAGACAAGGTCTCTCTGTAGCCCTGGCTGGCCTGGAACTCACTATGTAGACCAGGCTGGCCTTGAACTCACAGAGATCCACCTGCCTCTGCCTCCCAAGTGCTGGGATTAAAGGTGTGCGCCACCACTCCTGGCTCAGTGCCTTTCTATACTGGAAAGTACCTCAAGAGTGAACTAATTTGCATCAACAAAAGCTCTCCTATTTAAAACCAGTGTGGTCAAATTTATCATCCTAGATTTTTGAAGGCTCTCCTCAGTCATTGATGTTTTCTTTCACGGCGCCTACTCTTCCTCGCAGATTGTATTATTTTTTTTAAGTATAGCTTGATCTTGATTTATTTATTATCCATTCGAGACTTTTTAATTGTTTTCTGTTTCCCAAAATAGTTTATTTTGCATCTAGAGCAATTTTCTCTGATTGCTTTGCTCAAAACCTCTGTCATATAAATCAGAAATGCAGCAACATGATTTCTGTCTCTTCCTAGGACAAAGGTTTGATGGGCAGCCTGGAAGAATTTTGACTCTTAACTATATGTGTGCTAAAATTTCATATTATGACTTAGTCTTGCATTTAAGATGAAGTATTTGGCCAGGTGAGACGGCTCATGCCTTTAATCCCAGCACTCGGGAGGCAGAGGCAGAGGCAGGTAGAGCTCTGTGAGTTAGAGGCTAGCCTGGTCTCCATAGCGAATCCAGGCCAGCTGTGGCTACAGGTAGACCCTGTCTCAAAAAGACCAAAAAAAAAAAAAAAAAAAAGGGGGAGGGGGGAATGAAGTATTTGGACTGGGTGTGATTTCTTAGGCCTTTAATCCCAGCACTCACAGCAGAGACAGGTGGTACTCTGTGATTTTTGAGCCCAGCCTTTATTATAGAGTTCCAGGCCATCCAGGGCTACATAGTGGCCTTGTCTCACCCCCTCCACCCCCAAATAGCAAATAAAAGTAAAAAGATGTACTATTTGAAGCCTAAAGAAACAATGATTTGTTTTACATACTCCGGTTTCTGGTTTAGAGGCTGTATCTAATGTATCTAATGGTTTCTTTCTCGTTTGTTTTCTCGTATTTTAATATGTTGGTTAGTAAAATGTAGGAGGGTAGCTAGTTAATTTTAATAAAAATTCTTGTTTATAATTTTTAAATTTCTGTTTTGGTAAAATATACACACATACCTTTTTTGTGTGTCTGGTACTGGGAATCAAACCCAGGGCCTGATAAATAGTGGGCAAGCACTCTACCAACTTAGTAGCTACATCCACAGCCCAATTTTAATAAAATTCTTGTTTGCCATTATAGTCAGCTTCTAAATTATAGTGTATTTTCCTACATTATACTGTCCAATATGAGATATCAAGTTGAAAGGTAATTGTGTTGGGTTTTCTTTTTCTTATAATTGTTTTGAATTTTCTTTATCTTATACAATCTCACTTTCACAATTTCAAACAATTAATGGCCTCCTTTTTTTATTCTGTAGGTTTTGCAAAATGCACCAGATGAAATCTTAGTAGTAGCATCTTCTATGTTATGTAACCTCCTTCTTGAATTTTCTCCAAGTAAAGAGGTTAGTGTTTATTTTCTCCTCTTGTCCTACTAAGATTGGTCATATGCTTTTTCTAAGATTGGTCATATGCTTTTTGAAAAAAACAAACAAACAAAAAATAGTAGTTGGCATTGAAATATGTGGGTGGGGTTTAATAAAATTTTACAATTCAAAAAAGATCTATTTCTGAATTGTTTGATTTGGGTAGGGAAGGGAACAAATAAGTCATTTGTTTTTCAGGATCATAATTCCATTATTCCTTTATTCTACCTGGCATAGTCAACTTACTTCAGGTTTTATAATATCTTTAAAGTAAGTTGAGTATTTTTTAAATAAAGAAAACTAAAATTTATAACTAAAATTTATAATTTTTAAAATTTATAAAGGAGAAGAAACTTTATACAGTTAGTTTTACTACGTTCCAATATCTGTGGTTTGGGGCTTGAATTGGAGAGGCAGTATTGACAAGGTGGAAGTCACAGAGTTACTGAAAACTCTTACAACAGTAGAGGGTGGAGAGGAAGCAAGACAGAAAGCTGGCAGAGCCACCCTCTGTTCTCTACCTGTGTAGAGACCTGACCTGATCATGACAGAGTTACAGTCAGTGCAACCCCATAACCATCTAGAACACAGTCTTAGTGTCCAATGATGGGTATGAACTCCAATGAAGAATCATTTATATGGATGATCTTTTTTTTGGTCTTTTTGAAGCAGGGTCTCTCTGTAGCCCCTGCTGTCCTGGAACTCACTATGTAGACCAGGCTGGCCTTGAACTCACAGAGATCCACCTGCCTCTGCCTCCCGAGTGCTGGGATTAAAGGTGTGCGCCACCACGCCCAGCAGAATAATCTTTTTATATTAAAATATAAGATGGAATCTGGCTAGGCATGTTGGCACACACCTTTAATCCCAGTACTCGGGAGGCAGAGGCAGGTGGATCTTTGTGAGATCTAGGCCAGCTGGGGTTACAGGGAGACCAAAAAAAAAAAAAAGCAAAACTGGATCCTGGTATAGGAGGGAGGGAAATGCAATGAGAACACTGTTGAACCAGTTGGCCGAATTGGAATGAGGAGTACAGAGATAAAATATTCTTTTAATTTAATTCTAATTTTTTGTATTTAGTGACTATGCTGTGACTATATTTAAGAATGCCTTTGTTCTTAGGAAGCACACATTATATAGAATAAGAAAGATGATCAAGTAACTGTGGCAAAGTGTTAGAAATACCAGTTTGTACAGGAATACATACTCTTCAGAGATGTCATCTCGAAAGGCACCAGCCTTCCTGGGTCTCCACATCTGAATTGCTTAAGATGCTTCTGATAACCACTTGGCATATGACCTTCCAATATTCCTTAACGATAAATCTTGATCTTCTAAGACTTGAATTTTTCATCTCTGAAAACCCATTTTCAGCCAAGTATTATAACTATAGAAAGTAGTTGGGCTATGGTATACTATTCTGGGTATAAAATGTGGCACGATTTTAAAAGCACACTTGTGCTTTGCTTGTGTCATTAATACTTAGTGCTAAAAATGGTCCCCAATAGGAGTTCTGCAACATGTTTGGAGCAAAGAGAATACAAGTAGGGAACTGGGTGATGGGAAGAGAAGAGGTAGATAGAGAAGAGCTAGAGGAGAGAGTCGGGAGCCATAATAAGAGAGATGAGGGTCTGGAGCTAGACAGTGGAATCTAATGGGATTGTGTGGAAGGAACAGGTGCGTAGGATGCCAATGGAGTCTTTCAAGACTGTGAAGAAAGGAAATGGCACGGCCTCTGGCACTGCCCCGCCCCAACCCCCCAGGAAGAAATTATTCATACCCAGGGTATATGCACATTTAGTTTGCAAATCTGACCTGAGGGCTGGGAGTTTTATTTTATTGTTGTTAACATTATTATTTTGTCTTGTGTTTCCCGTTCCAATCACAGCCCATTTTAGAATCAGGAGCTGTAGAGCTACTTTGTGGATTAACCCAGAGTGAAAATCCTGCTTTACGAGTGAATGGAATTTGGGCTTTAATGGTATGTGTCCACCTTTTTGTGTCATAATTTATAAAGAAAATAGAGATATTATCAAAATTAGAACCTGGCAATGTGTTCTTCAAGGATTTTCTTTTTTAAAGTCCTGGCTAATGTGGTGCAGTTTTCTAATGACCCAAGAGACTCAGTCTTCATCTTCAGATCTGGCTGTAAGCAAGTTGCTGGGCCACACCATGTGCATCATTTCTAGTACCACAGAAAGTGAATAGGTGTTGAAACTTCACTTACCTAATTTTGGAAAAATCAATTTGTTTTCTTACAGACATACTGATATTCGTGGGGAACTGCTTATTTTATACTTTCGCAATTCCTTTGCTTTTTTTCAAAAACTACAAAATAAGGTAGAGCATATTCTGTACAGATAGGTATACCAAGTCTCAGAATTATCACTGTTTTAATTGACAGATGAGAACATATGTTTATAGTACATAACACGTTACAAAAGATGCCCATCCCAGAAGAGCTGACTTGAGGTAGCTAATGTAAGCACTGTCCACAGACTTAGCATGGTTTGTGGAGTGATTACCTTACCAAAGTAACTTAATTGGTGCATAAATATTTGGTAATGCAACAGTTTATAGTAAACATAATAACAGTTTCTAAAATTATGACGTCAGAACTTTCTTCTTAAGATGATTAAAGTAAACTTTATTGAATTTGAAGAGGATGTGAACCTATATGGGTTTTTTAAAGCATAGTTATGACAGTTGTAGTTTAATTGCTGTGTACCAGACCAAAGCTAGATGTTTTATATTTATAACTGCTATTTAAAATTTTTTTATTACCTGTATTGGGAGGGTGTGTGCATGCCATAGCGCATGTGTGGAGGTCAGAAGTCAACTGGTATGGGTGAGTTCTCGTCATCATGTGGGTCCTGGGGATTGAACTCAGGTCATTAGGCTTAGTGGTAAATGCCTTTACCCACTGAGCCATCCTGCCTGCTCTGTAAGTGCTACCTTAAGTTGTATTGCAATGTATCTGCCTTCAAAATGAGAAACTGGCACTCAAGGAGGGTGAAGTAATTTAGAGGTTGAAGGCTTTATGGCAAGTAGAAAGAAGGAAAGAGAAAAGGGGTGGATCCCAGACCCTTCCAAGCCTGTGTTCGTTTCCCTGCTCCGTGCTGTATCTGCTGAGTTCTTGACACAAACCCAAGGATAGACATAATACTCTAATAAAATACCAAATCCAGTAGTTTCTTCGTTATTTTTCTAAAAGCACAGGTTTTAGTCATTCCCAAAACACTTTCCCAGGACTTAATTTTTTTTTTAAACTCACTTTCTACCTTCCCTCCCTTCATCCACCTTTTCAAGGGATGTTCTCCCAGTATTCAGCTCCCAGTTTCAGGAACTCTCCCTAATGAAGAGCTTCTTTTGAAATATCTGTATCTAGACATAATTGTCACCTACTCCCCAGCTCCTTCACTTAGACAGTTGATAGGACTTGTGTTGCAAGCTCCTGGATGTGCACAGCTTCAGTACTAGAAACTGAGTTTATCTTCCCATTCTGAAACCCAGATAAGCTGTGGTATTCTCATCTGCCTGTCTGTCATGTGTTCCTATGATCTCTGTCCACAAAACATCTTGGGATTATCGTTGGCCTGGGTCTCTGACACGCAAGCAAGTACTCTTTCAACTCTGTCATGTTATCTTGACGTCATTGGTACCTTGGTCTCTGATAGGTCTTAGCTGCTTAATTAAAGAAAGTGCCTACTGGAGGGCAGTAGTGACATACTGTATGTTGTTACTGTATGCCTCTAGTTATTGTATGCCTCTAGTTTAGAAGAGAGTTCTAATAGCAAAAGTTGATACATGAACTGCTGTTTGGCGTTTCCTTTTTTTTTTTTTTTTCCTTCAGACATATTATTATAGCTTGGAGTAAAACTGGGCTGATCTGTTATATGAATTAAAAAATAAAAGAAGCAAAGTAGCTACTGGCCCTCTGAGTTGCTAATAGCCAGGACACACCTCCTACCCACTGGAGAGCTTCCTGTGTGATAGGCCATCGAAACACCTAGCATAAAGTATACAGAAGGCAACTTTCTAACCATAAAGATATTCTCAAAGGTAATAAGTATGTTTGTATTGATTCAAGTGCCCATGTCAATAAATAGTTATATCCTTCATCTAGAAGTATATCGAAAGTAGTAGCTCTCTCTGTCTTGACACACAAATATAGGCGGTGAACAGGAATCAGAAAATAGTATGACTGAAGCTTAAGATTTTCTGTAGATTCTGTTGATACTTTGAAAATTATCAGAGTTCTGTTAAAATAGGATTTAATACAGTAACCATAGACATGATTCTTACCCTGTCTTTAATCCTTTCAGAATATGGCATTTCAGGCTGAACAAAAAATAAAAGCAGATATCTTACGGAGTTTGAGTACGGAACAGCTATTCCGGTTATTATCAGATTCAGATTTGAATGTGCTGATGAAGACATTGGGACTTCTGAGAAATCTCCTCTCTACCAGGCCTGTAAGTAAAATCACCTACTAGTCCTGCCTATGCATTGTCAGCATCTGCCTGAGTGTGATTCAGATGCTGCCCCATTCCAAAGAAGCAAGGGTCTAGCACTTGCCAGATATTCTGGGAAGTACTTCACTGTGTAGCCCCAGCCACCACTGTACTGCATGTCCAGTGTTTCTCTCTTCTGGATTTGCATCTGCCTTGATTGATCCCTTTATTCTTACCTGCTTTGCTGGCCAGGATGGGTCTTCTCTCTTGCCCAAATCACTTGTCTCTGAGGCTCCTGCTCATGCTCCTGTAAAGAATTCTCCTCAGTGCCTTTCCACAGATGGTCCCGGATCCCTGCCCACATGTTCAGGCTTGACCTCATGTCATTGTGGAGAGAAGTGGGCCTGTTGGCAGAGTAGGAGAGGCTGGGCCTTGCTGGTAGGGTCACTGTGGGTGCTCTCTGATGTTCCTGGGCATCATTATCAGTGGATTTCAGGTAGATGGAGAAACAAGGTGATGCCTTTCTCTGTGGCTTATTATTTGTCTTTTGAATCATCTTTATATGTTTGTACACTTAAAACAGTATTAGTAAACTCACACCATAATTCCATGTCTCTTGCTTTTTTTTCTTTGGCTTTGAGGATCCTCAGAGATTTTAGTTTTGTATTCTTTGGAGCCAACCCAGTGTTCTCTTCGCTGTTGAAAAACAAACAAAAACAATACACACACACACACACACACACACACATAAATACAATAAACACTGATCTTTGGAGTCTAATTCTGTGTGCTATGTTGTTCTACTTGAAGCGATTATATATCATATAATTTAAGAAGCCTGTAAGTCAGGTGTGTTGGTACATGGCCTGTAATCTCAGCACTTTGGAATTGGAGCAGGAGGATCAAGAATTCAAGGTCTTTATCAACTACAAGAGATCCTGTCTCAATAAACTAAAACCAAAACAAAGGAAAATAAGAGGCCTCGCATGGTGCTTTCACTTGTTCCTGGGTGATGACTGGGTTTCCTGTTGCTTTGCAGCACATAGATAAGATAATGAGCACTCATGGAAAGCAGATCATGCAGGCCGTCACCCTTATCCTGGAAGGGGAGCACAACATTGAAGTCAAAGAGCAGGTATGTGTTCCTTTCTCTTGGAGAATGTCTTCTGCTTGGGAGTACAAAGGGAGATCCTGAAGTCTTTTGAAATGCTGCGAAGCCCCGCCCGAGCCTTGAACTCCTTTCAGTGAATCTTCTCTCTGGAATAGAGGAAAGTGTGACCAGCATCTGTAGTTCACCTGTGTGTCTCACATGCCTGCATTTCTACAGAGCAGCCTCCTTTTGTCATGCTGGACTGGGTGCTTTCTCCAGGGTTAACCATCTGTGGCTTTCTCTGTCAGTGTGCTCTAAACTCACATTCCTGCAGTTCCCCCCTAGATCCAGTTCTTCATCTTGAAAACAGACTTGCTCTCTGCTCTTAGGCATTTTCTGTTCTTGGATGGCATTTCTAAAATTTTTCATTTATTTATTTTTATTTTATGTGTGTGAGTGTTTTGCCTGCACCACCAGAATTATGAACGATTGTTAGCTTCCATGTGGGTGCTAGGAGTCGAACCTAGGTCCTCTGCAAGAGCAGCCAGTGCTCTTAACTGCTGAGTCATCTCTCCAGACCCCCTAGGTTACCATTTCAAACCCCTACTTTCTGTATGGCAGATTTAGGGTAGACACAAAAGTACAGCAACTACATTTATCAGGAAACAGTTGGGAATCACTTGCTATATTTCCTGGAATTTATCATGGGAGTTTTAATGTTCTACAGATTTTATTTTACCACAAAAATAAAGGTCACCTGACAAGCTCTTATCCCAGAATCTGAGATACTGGTAGTTTTTATTTTCCTAACATAGGTGTTTGGCTACATGGCTGTGGTTACTTTGAGAATTCATCAAGCTATTTGTGTGTATGTGTGTGTGTGTGTATTCATAACATAAATTTGCCGAGGATCATTATGGAGAGATGGACCCAGAGAATGTAAATGCAGAGGCTGTGCTCTTCATGCTTTGTGTTCCTGGGTTAGAGCAGCAAGCTTCAGAAGGACAGTCCTGGGAGTCAGAGAGGTAGCACCTAAAAGCTGGGGTTGAATTTATGAGCAAAAGATAGTAACAGTAGACTTGATAAAGGCATCTTAAAATGACCATCTTGGGTGATTTAAAACTAAGTAATAAGGGGGCTGGAGAGATGGCTCAGCAGTTAAGATGAGATGCTCTTACAGAGGATCCACACTCAGTTCCCAGCACCGATTTGGCAGTTAACAACCAGTTAACCAGTTCCAGGGAATCCAATGCCCTCTTCTGGCCCTTTTGGGCATTGCACACTTGGGAGCCCTTACATGCAGGCAAAACATAAAATAAAAATAAATAAAATGAAGCAGTAAACTTTTTGATGAACAATAATGCAGAGCATCACTGCAAATAGTTGAAACAAAATCCATTACTGGGATACAACAATGAAGAAATACACCATTCAAAAGAAACTTGTGCTTGGAGAGCATGAAACATTTTGTCTATAGTGATGGCTAACTTGGGCAGAATTCTGCCATTCTGTAAAGAGAAGCAAGGCAGAAAGGCCAGGGAAGATTAGGTAAGGGCCAAAGCCCAACAACTGTGTTTACAGGACATGCAGAGACATAGTCATGGAGATTTTGTAGATAATCCAGAAGTAGATGTGGATGGAGGACTTCAACTGCCCACACATAAGCTGAGAAAAGCATCTAGTAAATTATTTTTTATTGGGATATACATTTAAGTTGTGTGTATTTGAAGTGTTGATAAAAATTTTTCACACATGCATATGAAACAACCACCACAGTCAGGTAGCAAATGTCCCTATTGTTGCCCTTTGATTGAGAAGAGGACAAGAATTCCTTCATGTCACTCCTGTTCACCATGGTACTGGGGTTCCTGTGAAGGACCGTTAGGCAAGAAAAAAAGGCTGCAGACTGGAAAGGAGGAAACAACTATTCCCAAACATGGAAGACTGCATAGAAGACAGCATGGACTCAGAACAATCTAGGATTAAGTTAAGCAAGGTAACAATATAGAAAATAGTTGTAAATAAGCAGTGAGTATTTGGTGCTGGAAATACTGAAAAGCTGTGCCGTTTACAGTAGCTTGAGAAAAATAAAGTACTTAGATTTGAATCCTATTAGGTTCTGTATGCTACAAGTTATAAAACACTGCAAAAAAACCTACAAAAAACAAGAACTAAATAGAAAGATATACAGTGTTAGAATATCAGTTCTGCCTAAATCATCAGATTTGATATAATACCAATCAAAATCAATTTTTATAAATATCAATAGAGATATAAATTGCTAAAAATTTATTTTAAATAGTTTATAAGATCTCTGCGGAAAGTCAGATGAGGTAAAATAGCCACCAGTTATAAAGAAAACCCAAAACAAGTGGAAGACCCATAATACCAACTGAAGACACTGATTCACAGTTATCAAGACAATTTGCCATTAGCAGAATAGCTCATGTGGTCATAGGCCAGAAGAGAGTCCAGAAAGAGACTCACACATGGTTAAATGGTATCTGACAAAGCTTCAGAGGTGATTCAGTAAAGAAAGAATGTCTTTTAACAGTACCAAGAAAGCCAGCTTTCAACTTTATTTCACACTTCAGATAAAAATTTATTCACAAACCTGATTAAAAAGTAAAACTATAACCTTAAAAAGTTTTTGAGATTTCAAATTAGATAAAGATGTGACAGTAAGAACACTATCCAGAAAAGGTCAAGTGGCCTTCATCTAAGTGAAATGTACTGTTAAGAGAATGAATCACAGGGCACCTTGCTTAAAGAAAATAACTGAATCATAGGTTTTGTGAACACATTGGACACAGGAACTTTTCAAAAAGATGTAAAAAGCTTTCAAAAAAATAAGAAAACAACCAACCAAGTATAAAGCACTGAGCAAAAAGCTATGAGAAGACACATCACAATAAAATATCACTGCAAATCCTTTATTTAAAAGCTGTCTGTACAGTTGCTAGCAAGAACACTTAGTATCAGGGACTGGAGAGATGGCTCAGCAATTAAGAACACTTGCTGTTCTTCCAGAGGACCCGGGTTTGATTCCCAGAGCTCACATGGCAGCTCACAATTGTCCATAACTCCAGTTCCAGGGGGATCTGACCCTCTTCTGGCCTCTGTGGGCATTGCATGCATATGGTGCGCTTATATACATGAAGGCAAACACACAAAGTTTTTAAAATTTTTTTAAAAAGAATACAGAGTATCAAGTGAAAGTGCAAAATGATACACTTTGGGATAGTGTGGCATTTTCTCATAAGGTTAAAGATACACAGCCACCCCTCAGTATCCATGAGTGATTGCTCTCCACTTGTCCATAGATAGTAAAGTCTGCATTCTCCTGTCCCATATACAAAATGGTATGGTATTGTGTATAATCTATATACATCCTTCTGTATAGTTTAAATCATCTGTAAATTATATTTCATATGATATAAATGCTATGTGAATAATCATACTGTATTGTTTAAGGAATGACAAGAAAAATGTCTATGCATAACCCTTGCAAACATAGGATTTTTCCCCCTGAATATTTCCCATGCATGGTTGATTGAATCTGTGAATGTGGAACCCACAAATATGGAGATCTAATTGTAGTTACTGTACAACCCAGTAATCCCATTCATAAGTATTCATATAATGAAAACCTGTTTTGGCCAGGCGTGGTGGTACATGCCTTTAGTTCTAGCACTCAGGAGGCAGAGACAGGTGGACCTCTGAGTTTGAGGCCAGCCTGGTCTACATAGTGAGTTTCAGGTCAACTGGGGCTACAGGTAGACCCTGGCTCAAAAAAAAAAAGGAAACCTGTCTTCATAGAAAAACCTTTGAATGTCTATAAAAACTTTTGTTTGTAGTCATGCAACACTAGAAACAAACCAAATGGTACTCAATCAGGCAAAGAGTCACCCATGGAATACTGATTAGCAATTTAAAAATGATTAATGCAGGACAAGTTGTTGATGCATTCCACAACATACATGAATCTTAGTTGTATGAAATTAGCTACATGAAGGAGCCAGGTTGAAAAAACAGCATGTTAAATAATTCCATTTGTACAACAGTTTAAACAAGAGAAAGCAATATAAACAGAGAGCCAATCAAAGGTGTACAAGGAGTCAAAGAAAAGATAGCTCAGGGCACTTGAGGAGGTGTAGGTAGAACTGCTCTGGGCCGAATGCTGATTCTGGAAGATTTTAAATTCTCTAATTTGTCACAGTGAAGTCACACCAGGAGTGAATTTTGCTGCACCTAATAATTGTATTCTAAGTTTCTGTCCCCAAGAGCCAGTTGGCGGTTTGATTGCAGTGGCATCAAAGAGATGAATTTGGAAAGAAGCAACATTTTGATGTGCAGTGTCCCAGCCCGTCCAAGCACTTCTCATTGTTTGGGTCTTTCGTTCTTCACAGCAGTGTTTTATAGGTTTTACTGGGCAGGGCTTGCACCTCTTTTGTCCACATTTACTGCACTGTATGCCATATGTTTGATGCTGTTTTGAACAATATTTTTGAAGTTGTGATTTCCTGTAAAATCAAAATGTTCGTCGCTAACATATGGACAGTTTTTGAACATTGATCATGTATCTTGCTATCTTGTTAAACTCACTTTTAAGCTTTTTTGGGGTAGCTTAGAACTTTCAGTGAATGCAGACACTTTAGCTTCGTATTTTGCAGTATATGATATTCTTGTTTGATTGTCTAGCCAGAACTTCCAGTATAATGAGTGCGTAGGAACCAATGAGCGTGGACGTATCTGCCGTATTCCTAACATTAGAGGAAAGCATTTGGTCTTTCACCTTTGAATATGGAAGGTATAAGTTTCTCACAGATCCCCTTTATTAAGTAAACAGTTTGTTGAATTTTTATCAATTAGTAGATGCTGGATTTTTTTTTCAAGCAGTTTTTCTGTATTGAATTTTTTTTTTAACGTCTGATTAATGTGATGAATCTATTGCTTGCATTTTAAAGGTTAAACTCCACCTGGTCACTATGTATTATTCTTTATATGTGTTGCTGGGGTCACATCACTGGAATGTGGTAAGCAGCATTCCACACCTATATTTGTGAGGGATGTTGATTTTGTGAAACATATTATTATTTTTATGTTATGTGTATGAGTGAGTGTATTCCCTGCATGTATGTAAGTGCACCTGTGTTGTGCAATGCCCACGGAGGTCAGAAAAAGGCATCAGATCCCTTGGAACTGGAATTATGGATTATTGTTAGACACTCTGTGGCTGTTGGGAATCAAACTTGGGTCCTCTGCAAGAGCAGTCAGTGCTCTTAACTGCTGAGCCATCTCTCCAGCCCCCTCTTGTAATGTCATTTTCTGGTTTGATAATGGGATAATGCTGGCCTTGGGGAATGAGCTGAAGATGTTCTCGTCAACTTTCTGCAAATTTGTGGGGAATTAATATTTCTTAAATGTTGGAAAGTTTCAGTGAAGCTACCTTGGTATAGTGTTTCTTTTGTGGAGAGGTGTTTAACTATAAATTCAGTTTCTTTAGCAGGAATAGGACTATCCAAATCTATCTGTTCTTTAGGGAGAGATGGCATTATATGTTTTGCAAGATTTTTTTTTTTTTACTTCACGTAAGATTTCAAATTGTTGACATAAAATTGTTAAATTTTCATATTAGTTTTTTGAAAACAAGCAGTGTTCTATAGCATCCCGCTCTCTATTTTGGGAAGGGGTGACACAGCCTCGCTCGGATGGCCTAGAACTCACTGTGTATCCTAGGCTGGCATCAAATTCTGGGCAGTCCTCCTGCTTCAGACTCCTAAGTGCTGGGACTGTAAGCATGAAGCCACCACACCCATCTCTTCCCTACATTCTTCGTTTCCTTTTTCACTGATTAATCCAACTAGAACAGTTTCATTAGTGTTCTAAGGAATCTGTTTTCAGTTTCATTTTTACTATTTTTATGTTCTCTGTTTCAGAGTTGGAAAACTCCTTCTGTAAAGGTCAAGATAGAATTTTTCATCTTTGCAGGGCTCTATGTTCTTTGTATTAACTGTTTAACCATGCTGCGCTGTCCTAAAAGCAACTGGAGAGAATGCATAGTAGACATGACTGTCCAACAGAGCACTTATCAAAATACATAAGGTGTTAGATTTGACTCTTAGGCCATAGTTTGCCAGTCTTTATTTTATTGATTTTCCAGTTGTCTATACTAGGGGATTATGTATATACTAATGGTGTTTGTGTGTGTGTGCATGTATGCCTGTAGTTTTTATCTCTATACTGTGTAGTTCATATATTGAGTTGATTCAGTCCAAGAATGTTCTTGGTTTTCTTGTCTTCATAGAAATATATACAGTAAGGTTTTGTGAGCTCCAAAGGAGAATGACAGCTCATTGTGTCATGCTCACGGGTCTATTCTGACCCTCCAAAAAGGAGACCCACTCACTCTCCTGTCTTGGGACCTCGTCTAGTCCAGGGAACCTTTCCTATATAACTGTTTCATATCCCTTAGTAGTTTTTCCAAAATGAGCATGAACATGTCTGCATTTCCTCGTCTCCATAAGAATATTTTGGTCATCATTCTCATCCATAGTCCTTTCCATTCTTGCTTCTTGGGCTGCTTGCCTAATTTGGTACTGAGTCTTTGTGAGGAGAAATGGGCGAGTTTTGAGAATAAAGAGAGAAGAATCTGGTTCTTCTGTATTCTACCTGTGTCCTCCTCCAGCCAGACTTCGCCTCTTATCCTATTGCTTGGCCTCCCTCTTTGCATTTTGATTTTCCCTAGTGAAGTCTGGCAGTCTAGTTATTAGGATTGGATCACCACCGATGAGTGTCACCTTGTTGGCTCTTGGAAGGTGGGTCTTCTATAAGGCTTGTGAAATCTTTCCATAGTCAGCATAGAAGGAGAGCTGAACTAGAGGGAAAGACTGTGGTATTTCCACACATAATTTCATTATGCTGCATTAGTGAGTCTGGTGTTGATTGGATCAGATACTCTATTCATTGGCCCTTCTGGTAGGTTCAGTTGAGACTAAAATGTGGAAGGAACAACCATTACTCACGTGGTTCTAATGTCATCTGAACTTGGATCTTTTAAAACCAATTGCCCGTCAACTCCTCACCAAATTTATCACCCCTGTGAATTAGATTTATCATGGTCAGAAGTTCTTTCCTACAAAGACTAAATCGAAAAGAGTCCAGATCCAAGCTGGGTGTGATGGTATGTGCCTGTAACTCTAGAACCTGGGAGATTGAGGCCAGGAATATTGCTGCAAGTTCAAGGTCAGCTTGGGATACATCACAAAACTCTGTATGACCCCCAAAAGGTGGGAGAATTGGAGAGATGGCTCAGAGGTTAAGAGTGCTTGCTGCTCTTGCAGAAGACCTGAGTTCAGTTCCTATCATCCACATAGTGGCTAACAGCCATCTGTAACTCCAGTTCCAAGGGTCTAATACCCTCTTCTGGCCTCCATGGGCACCAGGCACACATGTGGTACATATACATACATGGGCAGGCAAACACTCATACACATAATAAAACAAAACATGCAAGGCCATCAGGATGATTCAGTGGGTAAAGGCACTTTTCTCAAAAGCGTGACACCCTGAGTCCAATCCCTGGAATCTACATAAAGGTAGGAAAGAACTGACTCCACAGAGTTGCCCTCTGGCCTCCTCATGTGCTCTGTGGCACATGTACCCACATGCATACATATCACACACAAGAATAATAATAATAATATAATAAATACATTTTTAAAAAGGTTTTTTTCTATTGTTATTAATTTTCTTAGGGTCCTCTATCTGCTAACAAACATCTGAAAGCTTGCCCTGCACCAGCACATCATCCTTATGACATCTCTATCCCACTTCTGGTTTTATGGTCTGACTAACCGAGTTGGAATAAATATTCCCCTAGTACCTGCCTAGGCATTGGATTGTATAAATTGTATTTTCTGTGTCTCTTCTAGCTAAAGGCAGCCCTCTGGTTCATACCTCAGCGCCTATTCCCTAGTAACCTAGTTAACAGCTGTGTGTTAATTTAAGCAAAAAATCATAGAGCTTCTGAGAGCTTAGACCTGAATATGAAAACAGTTTCCTCATTAGCTTAATTAAGTCTTACAAAGGAAAAGGTTAAGATGGGAGGAAGTTGAACCTATGCCCCGACCTCAGCTCTCATTCTTGTCATTGATTCTTGTACTTCAGGATCTTGTTGCTTTTTCCAAGAAGCTTCTGCCGGCCCTCACTGTATCCACCAGGTGCTCCTACCTTGTGCTTTCTTCATTCCCTTTATACTTCAGTAAAATGTAGTTGCTTATTTAACAGTTCAAAGTTAGGGTGTGTGTCTTATTCTTGTCTCATACTCTGCTGAGGATAGGCCCATAGTAGGTACTCGGCAAATGTTGAATTGCTCCATGTGACACGGCGTCATATCCCTGCCACAGTCATTACCTTTACCCTAATCTTGGCTGTGAAAATGTAAGAACTAGTAAGAACAGTCTCTTCTGAGCAGAAGTCCCAGTTGCCAGTGCAGTGATTGTCCAGATGTGCTTTCCCACCAGCTGGCATAGGCTCCAGCCAGTCTCTCCGACAGGCCAACTCAGACTAAGCTCCTTTACACATTATATTTCTTTTTCTGTTCCTTTGTCAGGGTTCAAAAGACATCAACATGTACTAATTGCACATGGCCAGTGAACCTTCCTCTTTGGAGAGACCTGTATAGTATTTTGGTGGTACCAGATATCAAACCCAGCATCTTTTGCCTGCTAGGCAAGCCTTCTGCCACTGGTCTACACCCTACCCTCAGCCCAGAAATGAAATTTTTAAGAAAATAGATTACATTTTCCCTTTGATTTCTATGATAATGTAACCTATATAATATGACAGCCTTTACACACCTGTGGCTTAAAGCCCAACAAGAAGCCATTGGCGTGTTTGAGCTCTTAATTTTGCTTAAGGTCAACTTTTCTGGGGTGTGGTTATTGTTGTCGGCAGTAACGTCAGGAGGTGAGAAATCAGGAAATTCTTAGTGGAACCTGTGAGAATCCATGCACCTTCAGGGGAGAAATTGCCCAGGCTCTTGAGGGAGCATAATTCTGGGCACTGCAGAGCTTCCTTGGTCACTGCGTCTTTGTTCTTTTCCAGACTCTGTGCATCCTAGCCAACATAGCAGATGGGACGACAGCAAAAGAACTTATTATGACCAATGATGACATCCTGCAGAAAATCAAATATTATATGGTAAGCAGTTGTCCCCTCTCACTCAGAATTAAAAGGCAAGGACTGTAGCATTGTAACTCTAAACCCATTGTGCAGAAGAAGGGTGAACTACCCTGTGATAAATGAAAAGACGCTTCCATCCTGAAGCAGAAAAACACCTGTTTCCTAGAAACGTGTGTCCTTGGTGCCATTAGCACTACTACCCTGCTCCCACCTTGTCATCTGCTGGCTGCCTTCCTCTTACTCGTTGAACACTTGAACTCTTGGTTCCCTCTTGGTGTCCCCCAGTCCCTGTTTTCCCTCTGGTGTCAGTTCCATGGTGGATGAGCCCTCTAGCCACTTGACACCTCACATCTTTGACCTGTTTGCCACTAAACAAAGTCTGCCACCGACTGCCATGGCATGTTGTCATCACAGAAACTGCCAGTTTGCCAGAATGTGATGCTAAACACCCTTATCTCTTTTCATTTTGTTCATGTCTCCTGACAAAATTCTAACCATAAAAGACCTCTGGCCTCCTTCCTCCAGCAAAGCTGTCCTTTATTTGCCTGGCATTGCACAGTTAATAATTGGAGAGAAAAACACAGAAGCATGCTGAGGGGTTCATGGTTTACAAAATCCTGTCTTATGTCCTTCAGTGATTTTTCTAGTAAGCTGGTGCCCCATTTTCCACAGAATAGGTTCGCGTTCTCTCCTTGTTTAAAGCTTAACTCTTCCCTCCCCCATGACTTTTGTTCACCTTCACTCTTTGTTCTGTTAAGAGAACGCAAACCACAGTTCCCTCAGTGGCACCTTGAATCAGTTCCATGCCCTCTTAGGATGGCCTGACACTGTGCCCTAACTGTCCATATCCCTGAGGTATTTCATTCTCTTCCCTTTGTTCACTGCGCTGATCTCTTTCAGCTCCAGAGAAGCCATATTCTTTCCTACCTCAAGTTCTTTATCCATTCTGACTTCTTTGCCAGGGGCACTATTTTCTCCGCCCCCTCTCACTCTTCAGATCTCAGCTGAACTGACACTTCATCCCCAGGCTCTTACCCACGCCAGTTGTTCCATTCCTTCAGAGCACTTCAGTCCGTTGTAGTGATGGTCTTTGTGTACCCACTGAGTTTCTCCTCTGTCAAAATATGAGGTCCAAGGCTGGAGAGATGCTCAGCAGTTAAAAGCACTGGCTGCTCTTGCAGAAGACCTGGGTTCAGTTCCCAGCTCCCACATGGTGGCTAACAACTGTCTGTAATTGCATTTCCTCTTCTGGCTTCTGTGGGTTTTGCATGCCATGGGTGCACTTACATACATACAGGTGAAACAGTCATACACATAAAAAGAAAAAGTTAAAAAAAATGTGTGTGTGTGTGTGTGTGTGTGTGTGTGTGTGTGTGTGGTCCATGAAACAAGGAGCATGTGCATTCTATCACCTTTGTAGTACCTAGCCCCTAGTATATATATGCTCAGTATTTGTTGAATGAAAACTTACTGTTTCAACTGGTAATTCTCTTTATCTTTTCATAACCACATAGTATGCTGTTTTGTCTTTAAAACCCTCCTTACCAGTGGTAGAGCATTTCTAGTGCACAAGTCCCTGGCTTTAATCTCCAGCACCTGAAGGAAAATCTTAATCTCCTCTATTCGTTGAGTCATCAAGATACGCTGTTTTTCTTACTGCTGTCCAAAATACTGTTTTTTAAAAAACATCTGCGTATACTAACCCCTTCCTTACCTCTAAATTGACTCTAACCTACGTTATCTGGCCTTTACCCCCCATCACTCAACTGCAGCTATTCTAGTTAAGGTCACTGGTGCTCTCTGTAGTGGTCAGTTTGAAGGCTGCTTTCTGCCCTCATGCACCCTGCTAAGAGCTGACATGAACACAGCTGATCTTTCCTCTTGGGAACTTCCCTTCCTCTTGGCTTCCCTGACATCATACCTCCTACTTACCTTGGATCTTCTCTCCTCTTTGCTCTCCTGAGGTTGCTGGTTTGCAACTTTGGTTGCACAGTAAAACCTCCTAGGGAGCTTTGAAAGCTTGCTTTATCCTTTCCCTTCCAAGATTCTTATGTAATAAATATGTCTGGGGTGTAATTTAAGTTGCCTGGGTGATTCTTATGTACAGAGTTGAGAAGTTGAGAATCGCTGGTTTAGGGGACTCTCATCCATCCCATGTTAGGTACTGCCATCTCTACAAATGATTGTAAAATGTGGATCTGCAAGCTGGACCTCCCTTCACGACTCTTGTTAGCTTCCTGCCTACTCAGTAGCTTCCTGTGGCTGCCAACAGCCTCTTGAGGTTGCTATTTATAAGTAAATTCTTAGATGTCTCCCCTAAACTTGAATGCTTCCTTTCCGGGTCCTCGGTACAGGGGCTCTGCCATCTACCCCATTGCTCAAATCACGTTCTACCTTGATTTCTCCAGCTCTGTCCACACGTTCAACCAATTTTTCAGCAAGCCCTGTGAACCCTTTCCCCACAACTGATCTCAAGTCCATTTACATCTTTCCCTCACCACAGCTCCACTGTACCCCTACTGTAGTATCACCTGTCTAGTTGCCTGTGTGATAACAGTAGCTTCCTGGACACTATTGAACTACAATCCCCTCAGCCAAAGTGCCATTCTAAAAGTGTAAATCAGGTCTCGTCTGTTGTAAATCTTCCAGGGGCGTCCTCTGAACTCAGGATGAAATTCTAAGTCCCTGCTCTATCCTACAAGGGCCCATGACCTCTTTGAACGTACAGTCCCTCCTTACCAAAGACTTCCTCAACAAGTGTTTCCTTTCTCAGACCTCCAAGCTGCTTGAGTTGTAGATCTGGCTCCTTCCTTTCATTTAAGTCTCTGCTTAAGTGTTGCCTTTCAGAGGTCTTCTGGCACTCCACCCGAATCAAGTTCCTGCCCTCCACCTTCTCATTTTATTGAATGAATGATAAATGAATTTCTCTGTTTTGATTTGGTTTTTTTGAGACAGGGTCTCCCTGTAGCCCCAGCTGGCCTGGAACTTGCTATGAATGAATTTCTTAACAGTAAATATTTGATATATTATATTACAAGTTCATTTACTCTGTTTACTTGAAAGCAGATGACGTTTTATTCTCTTTTGTCCTGATAAACTCAAACTGGGTATTTCATTAAAACCATTGGCAGGATAAAGAAGAATCACTAACCATAGAATTCCAGTGGCAGAAGATATACCCATTCCCTGTCTCCTCTCAGTGGAGGAGTAGTCCTACCTGAGGAGATGTCGGCATTAGCCTTCAGAAATCCTTGGGCCTATCATGCCATCAGTACTCCCACAGATGCACATTAATTAAAACTGACAAGCAGGGAAACCATCTGTAAAGACTATTTATTGAGTCCTCTTTCATTTAGGAGAAAGCATTCTATAGGGATAAATGATCCACCTCTAGCAGAAATGGCTGTACTCACAGTAGAACAAGGAAAATAAATAATAATTGTGTATTAGAATATGAGGTTCCTTGGTCATAGCTGTCACCTGATAAGCAGCAATTTGATCTATGTCTTTGGGATACTCTTATAGAAATGAGTCATTTCATTGATCAGAAGCTGGAGGTAATCTATAAATCTTGTTTTCAGCAAATAGTATCAGGAGAATAAACCGTAAGTTGTTTGTGTGTTTAAGTCTAGTTGTTACTGAACTCCCTGAGCATATCCTCATTTCTTTCCCCACCTTAATTATTGGACCACGTGAATAAGATAATTAGTAGCTGCAGAGATAAATAGCAAACACACATCCAGTTTATAACTGCTAGTAACTGTAAGCCTAGACCAGTCAAGAGCCCGGACTTGTTCTATGCCATTGTTTCTGGGTACATGCATCGCTATACACTGCACCTGTGGCCTCGGGGCTGTTTTGTTTGGCCAGCCGCTCCTCAGTTGACCAGATCTCCCACCATCCCCTGTTGCTTTCAGCCCAGCCCTTACCCACTTTAATGTTAACTTCACAACTCCTCACAACAGTTTGTGGCCTCTGGTTCCGATTTATAAGCTCTTGTAATTTCCTATGGTATGTCATGAGAAAAATGATTCCCCCTGAGATTACCCCATTTTGATTTTTGTTCCTTTTCTGCATCAATAGGGTCATTCACATGTCAAACTGCAGCTTGCCGCTATGTTTTGTATATCAAACCTCATATGGAATGAAGAGGAAGGTAAGAGACTAGTGAGGAAAATTTTACATAGGGAAAGCAGAAGTACCTCTAAAGTCCTGGACAGAAGCCCCCCACTTGGACTAGCTGAGCCCCAGAACCCCCCAGACTCACTTTGGTGTGAGAATCAGTGAGACTAACGTGTCAGTCAGGTATTTAACACTGAGTTGTCCCCACAAACACACAAACTTCAAGCCATCCCAGCACTAGATTACAGGGATAAGGGAGAGCAGGAAGCGACAGCTCCTACCTTTGGGATGATGAAGAGGATGTCGTGTTGCACTGAAGGTGAGAGCAGAGTGGTGGGAGGAAGGGTCTTTCATTTTGACCTGAGGAAGCACATTTAGGGACTGTCTAGTGTAACATGGTAGGGGAAAGGCTCATGGTGATGCTCCTCATTGGCAATGAGCCTTTCTAGGTAAAAGGTTCACCTTAGCACATATTAGATTTTATACTAGGCCAGTTAACTTGACCTCTAGGTATAGATGGCTCTTAATGCTTCCCAGGTGATGTCTTTATGTAACCAAGGCAGCAATCAGGAAGAGAGCACTGGGCCTCCATGCCAGGTTGGCTGCATTAAAATCATCTGAGAAATTCTTTTTTGAAAAAAAATATTTTATTTATTGTTTTTCATTTTATGTGTATGAGTGTATTACCTGCATGTATATCTAAGTGTACCCATGTCGTGCAAATTCCAAGGAGGTCAGAAGAGGGCATCAGACCCCTGGAACTGGAGTTACAGAGTTGTTAGCTTCCTTGTGGGTGCTGGGAATTGAACCTGGGTCCTCTGCAAGAGCAGGCAGTGCTCCTCACCTGGGAAATTCTTCAAGTGCAAGTTTCTGGTCTCTATCCCTAGAGAGTTTGGGTCGCTGGGCATAGAAAAGGTACTGCAGGAATGAATCACTAGGCTTTTTAGTGGGGAAGGAAGTGGAGGGAAGCTAACATACTACTCACATTCAATAGTTCTGGCCTGAACAATGCAGAAGGAAGCAAAACTAGATTCAACCATAGGCCTAGATACCAAGGATTACATCTGTCCCAGGGAGTCAAAACCAGGCTTCAAAGTAGTATTCTAGTTGGAAGACAGAGTAGAGCGCTATGAAATTAGAGCTGCCACTTATGGTAATAGAAAGGCAGCAAGAAGTGCTGAGAGGAACAAGGAGTAGAAAACTTTAGCCTGGTAAGGACTGTTAGCATATCCTTAAAGAGTGGCAAAGCTGGGGCTCAGTGACAGAGGGTCTTGTACCAGACTGAAGAGTCTAACCTTGACCCTGAAGTCCATGGAAGAGTTAACTCAGCAGCAGAACCCGGGGTGGATTTGCAAGGAGAATCCAAGAGACAGCGGGGTCAGGTAGGAAGCTGAGAGGAAGTCCAAGCATGGAGGGATCCAGCTACACTGGGGGGGTTGGGGGGTCACGGCCTAAGGAGACAGACTCTGGCAAGGCTGGAGGAGAGCAGTGACCTGCATCATGTTCCCAGTAACCTAGTAGGTTTAATCTTTTAGGTTCACAAGAACGCCAGGATAAATTACGAGACATGGGCATTGTAGATATTCTACACAAACTGAGTCAGTCACCAGATTCAAACCTTTGTGACAAGTAAGTATCAACGTAAATGGGCCTTGCTTTGGGGTAGTCTGGATTTTTTGTGAACGTCTAACATGTTTAATAATTCTTATGACCAACCTTTTATTTAGATTCTTGGACTTCATTTTTAACTTTCTGTGAGTTTGAGGCCGGCCTGGTCTATGTAGCAATTTCTAGGCTGGCCAGGGCTACACAGTAAGACCCTGTCTACACACACACACACACACACACACACACACAAGTCAGGCAGTAAACAATGACCATATAATATACTAGGTACCTAAAGCAAGGTAAGGAGTAAAGAACATTTTTTTCTAGTGTCGTCAGTAAAGGACTCTCTGGGAATATGACACTCATTATAAACCAGAATGAGATGAAGGAGTCTCCTACACAGATGTTTGCAGGAAGAACAGTCCAGGCAGAAGCACAGATAGCTCAAAGACCCTGAGGTGCAGGGCTGAACTTGGCATGCTGAAAGAGGAGCGAGTGGAGTTGGAGAAATTGTGAGGGCGGGGTCATAGGCGGAAGGAGGCAGCTCTCAAAGTGCCTTGTAGGCTATGGTAAGGACCTTAGTTTTTACTCAGAATTTAAAAGGAAGTCGTTAGCTTTCAGGAGAGGAGACATCGAATCTGGATTTTTTAAATTGTGTTTTATCTGTGTGAGTGTTTTGCCTGCATGTATGTAAGTGCACCCCATGCACTCAGTGCCTGCTGAGGCCAGAAGGTGTTGGATCCCCTGAAACTGGTGTTAGGGATGGTCGTTAGCCACCATGCAGATGCTGGGAACTGAACTTGGGTCCTCTACAAGAGCAGCCAGTGCTCTTAATCTCTGAGTCATTTTTCTAATTCCTAATCTTTTTTTTTTAAGACAGGGTCTCTCTCTCTAGCCCCAACTAACCTGGACCTTACTGTGTAGACCTCTGTCTCACAGAGCTCTGTCTGCCTCTGCCATCCAAGTACTGGTATTAAAGGTGTGCACCATCACGCCCAGCCTGAATTATTATTATTTTTTTTTACCCACTCTGGTAGCTCTGTAGAGGACTGGTTCTTGTGGGGTAGGAATGGAGGTAGGGAGACAAAGGCTCTTGGAGTCACCAGATGGGGTGGTAATGATGGTCAGATTGAGAATTTCGTTGAAGGTGGAGTTGACAGTACTAGCTTACAGACTTGATACAGGATGTTAAAGAGAGGAAAGGAAAGTACTTGGGTTTTAGCCTGTACAACTTCATGGAGTGCATTATGTTTACCAAGATGGTATGAGTCTGGAGAATTGGGTTGGGATAGACTGGGCATGCCAACTTTAGGGTATCAGTTTGATATCCAAGGGACTCAGGAAAATGGGACTAGGGCTACAGATTTGGATGGTGTTTAAAGCTGTGAAGCTGGTTGGAGGCACTTAAGGAGAGCCAGAGTATAAGAGAGAAGAGTGCTAAGGATCAAGATTTGAGACTTTCCATCCCACATGTAAGAAAGATGAGAGAACTTCCACAAAACAGCAGGAGGAACAACCCGGGGGATAGGCAGGCACAGAGGTGCTCTGAGAGCGGGGAAGAAAATGCCCAGCAGAGGCCATTCCTCCTTGAGAATTCCTCAGACTCACCATTTCCAAGAACCTCCCCCCCCCCAGACCATGTGAGCACCCTTCTCTACCCCATAGCACCTGTAGAACTTCACACCGTGTCTCAGTTGTCAATTTGTCTTGTCAGCAGTAGTAAATTGCTGTTCCAGACACCACAAAGCAGGCTGGACTTCTGCCTCTGTAAAGCTTGCCATCCCATAGGTTAGAGAAGTCCCTGAGTGATGTGTAGGCTGCTAGTCAGATGGGCATAGTATCAAAGGCAAAAGTCAAGGCCAGCCATATGCTGCAGGCTGGAGAGCTGGAGCCTCTGTCTCCCATCCCCTCCCTCCCTCCACAGCTGCTCTCTTGCTCATTCTCTCTCTCTCTCTTTTTGCTCGTTCTCTCTCTCTCTCTTTTTTTTTTTTTTTTTGGTCTCCCTGTGGCCCCAGGTGACCTGGAACTTAAGAGATCTGCCTGCCTCTGCCTCCCAAGTGCTGGGATTAAAAAGCTTGTGCTACCACTCTTAAATGATGGGTTCTGTCAGCTTGTCTGACTGAGAGCCAAGTTGCTGACTGGGAATTTTGCTCATGTTTGTTTAGAAGTGAAAGCAGCTCTACTTAAAACTGTCTCTATAGATGATCTAGAATGGAAAGACCTCACCAGCAGGCAGTGGAATAGGCCTGGGTTCTTCCTAGCGTTGCTTTAGGCCAATCTGCTGCTGTTTCTCCAAATTGGTATGGTGTGTAAGTTTCCATTACCTCCCATACTCAAATGCCTGTTGAAAGAAAAAGTGGTCATCTTAAAGCGTTGGCACTCACCTGTAATCTCAGCACTTTGGAAACTGTGATAGGAATGTCATGAGTTTGAGGCAAGCTTGGTCTAGACCCACCCTGTCTTGGGGAAGAAAAAAAGAAATCAAAGAGTGAGCTGTCCAACCTCTCTAAGAAAAACTTATCTGTTCTCTAAAACCATCAGTCCAGAAGGCTTCTTAGATAACAGATAGTAGAAATACAATAAACATACAGTTTCTGTAGTCCCCAAATGATCAAACATAGTCCACTAGCTATAGAAAGAACTGGAAGTTGAATTGAATTGGGAGGTTCTTTTGTTTATTTGGGTGTGGACAAGAGATTGTAGTGTACACCACCACTACCTAGCTGAGTTGGCAGTTTTAAAGGATTTGAATCCTAATACAGGTGTGGATTAAGATCTTCTGTATGCATACTGACATGGCACAATAAAGTCTGTCACCTAAAGAAGGCAACTCTCAGGTTCTACTTTAAAAAGTTTTCATTAACAAAAGTATGAGTTCCAGATCCATCACAACAGACCTATAATCCCAACACTCAGGAGGCAGGGACAGGAAGATCACGAAATTCAAGGCTAGACTAGGCTACATAGTGAGTTCTAGGCCCAGCCTAGACTACAGAGTAAGTCCATGTCTCAAACACACACAGGAAAACAAACAAAACACCCTATAGATTATATATTACTTGACAATAGAAACCATGTTTGAGTCTAGCTCATCATAGGCCTAGTCTACTTTGTACCCCTTCTGCCAGCTAATAATAACTACAGATTTTAGCCTTTTCTTTTCATAACCTAGGCAGGGAGACCAAAAAAAAGTCTACCAAACTGTAGCCTTCTTCCTCAGTTCTGAGACACAGGGTCTTGACCCCCTTTGTGCGCTTCTAATCAGCACCTTAACGCTTCATCCTGGGTCAGCTTTGTTCTAGCTTTGCAGAGCACTAAGAGTCCTCCAGTAGTCATGTGCATTGCTATATAAAGTCTACATGACTGTAAGAAAAAGTATGAGTTCCAGATCCATCACAGCCATATGCCAGTAACAAAGGCAAGCTATAGCCTGTCAGCACTTGCAAGGGAATGTGGAATGTCACCAGGCTCAGGATAAGAACAACTGTCCAGAAAGAATGTAGCCAGAGTGGGTTTGGAAATACCAGGTGACTGCAGGTCTCTGCTGCGTAAGGTTAGCTATGCAGCTCCCTCTGGAAATACACACTTTTTTTTTTTTTTTCTGGTGTTTTGAGACGGGGTATCCTTGACTGACCTGGAACTTGCTGTGTAAACCAGGCTAGTCTCAGACATCTGCCTGCCTCTGCCTCCTGAGTGCTGGCCTAGAAGGCGTGTGCTACCACACCCAGGCTCAGATGGGTGTTTTTTAAACCTCCCTAAATACCATGGATGAGCCCAAGTTTTTTCCCTCAGTTACAGTTGTGAGGTGATGGCTAACAGGAACTTTATGATTTCAGGGCAAAGACGGCACTGCAGCAGTACCTGGCATGATGGGAGTGCCCCGAGAACCTGAGAGCATCCCGCATCCTTGTTAAAGGAAGTACAGGACTAGCCGCGTTTGATTCCTTCTGTTTGCACAAGTCACCTTGGACTGCAGGGAGCTGTTTTGCAAAAGCAGTTTAATAGGCATAGATCTCAAGTTCATCTTGAGAACTTTTTTTTGAGGTGGTGATTTCCTCGGAGGACTATTGTGTTTTGTTCTGTTTTGGTTTTTTTTGTTAGCTACTGGACTGTATTAGAACAATCAGTCATTTTCCTTTGGACCTACAGTTTTTTGCCTATGCTGCAGCCACTTTGTGAGCAAGAATGATGGGTGTGTATGTGCGTGCGTGCGTGAGTGTGTGTGTGTATGTGTGTGTACATGCATGCACATGCGTATGAGTCAGAATGAATGGGTGTGTGGGTGAGGGATACCTCAGATTTGTTTTTCTTATTTTGTGTGAAAATCTCTTTTCTACAGATTTTCCAGGGTTTAAGCATTGCTTGCTGTATAAAACAAAACAAAACTTTACTGAATTATATACAGTTTGAATGAAATGTTATTTTAAAAGCAAAACAATTGTTTAGTGTTCCATAAAGGTTATGTTGAATTTTGGTCAGATGAATATTTGTAAGTAAAAAAAAAAATATATGCATTTCTGAACCTCAACTTACATAGATTTTCTTTATAAAAACAAACAAAAAAGAAAAAAAAAAAGACAAAGTTGGCTACGTCGGCCTGAATAACAGGCACTTACACATGGTGCTGTGCAAACAGTAAGCTAGCATCTTACTGCCGCCAATCTTAGCAGGTACAAAGCCTTTTTTTCAGCCTAATTCAATAAGTTCTCAGGCTTCCAAGTTAGAAGGGTGGTGGAATGGAGTAAAGTGAGGCAGCAGTCACCGTGGGTTTTCAAAACATCAGTGGGAACTAGAACCACTGATAGAGGAAGCCCGCCCAGCCTGAGCAGGTGGACTGCCTTTGACAGGGCTGGAGACCTAGAGCCTCCCATCTGCCCTCAGTCCTGTCGTTGGAGTTGGTATCTGGCAGGATTCAGAAACAGATCTGAAACATTACATTCAAACTCAGAGTAAGTCGCCATTTCCTGGAAACAAAGCCAGCTCACCTTGTGCTTCCTGCCACAGCATATATCACTGTGAAACTAAGAGCGTTCCACAAACACATCTGTAGGAAGAGGCAAGAACAGCTTGTCTAGAAAGCTTTTTCTGAATTAGCTCAGCAATTCCATGCAGTAGCTCGGGGTTGCTGATCGGTGTGCTTTTGTGGAAACAAGATCTGAGGTCTTTCTGAATGAAGCTAAAAACTCTTCAGATTGAGAGAAGGAAGGGAATCTCCCCCAGGATGACAGAAAATTACTTCTTTTTCTTGGCAACCCTTCAAGTTGAACTCAACAGAGGCTCCTCTTGCTGTTTGAAGGTAGAACCAGCCTCCCTTTTCCTTTTACTAGAAGGAGATCAGAAGCATCACAGGCAGGTTATGAGGTCTCCAGTTAAAAAAGTTGCAGTGAATGTGCCACTGATGGGGTCCTACACCACCCACCAGCCACTCTCTGGGGGGCTGCTCACAAGAAGCTGCTCTGTCACCAACCTGCACCTTGCTTGGAAGACTTAAATATGGTTGATTGCAAATGAATGTTTTTAAAATGTATTTAATGCAATTTTTCCTGTTTTCAACATGTCCACCCAGGATGCAAACACAGAGATTTCCAAGTTGTTGGGGTCCTCCCACTGAGAACATGACTGATTTTTTTAAAATGCCACAATACAACTTGGGTTTTGTGAAGATATCAGAGTACTAATGTGAGAAAACTAGTTTATTGGGAATTGAGCCTTGTTTAGGGCCCACTCATTGCCATTTCTGGTGTGGAGACTATCCTTGTTTGGCATTTGTAACGCACAATGCTGCAGCATTGGTATTAAAAGTACCAGGTAAACAGAAAGAAACCAATAATGCATTGCTCAGACAATCTTGAACCCAAATAGCATTAGAGAACTAAAGACCTGGTAGAACAACTTTCACCCTTAAACTCTGTGAATAAATCTTGCCTGTGGGTATAAACAATGGTCACATAAAAGTGCTTTATGATAACTTTTCTTATTTGAATGAAGGGAAATGTATTTATTAAAACAAAGCTGTTTGCTGCTTTACGCAGGTGCAGTGTTCAGTCAGCAAGGAAGTGGGGAGAATGGGACATGGTCTTATGTCTACACCCAAGTTCTTAGTTGAGCTTCTGCTCTCTAATACTGCATTCTGTTTCTCCTTTTGTGCCCTGATTGTAACCCAGAATTTATGAACTAGAAAAGAATGTCCAATTTAATAAGTTGCATTTTTTTCCTTAAGCACTTTATTCAGAACAATACATGTTCTTCTGGTAGTGTTTGGATAATATGATTTTAACACATGCTAATAAAAGCCAAGAAAAATCATGGCAACTTCTAAACGGTCTGTTTTCCGAATGTCTGGACTGTTAGGAAATGGTAGGGGATAATGTGAACTGGCCTCCGGAGGCTGCAGGTCTTGGGAAATGAAAGAAGGGCAGAGCAGAGAGGTGGCTGTGCAATGCAGAGTAGAACCCATACCTCAGACCAGCAATGACTCAGAGGCCTCTGCAGCAGTCTGAGGGCTCCTCTCCTGGGCCACCAGAAGAGCAGCAGACCCTTTACCAGTGCCCTTTTGCAGCCACCAACCCCCATCCCTCATGTCGTGTCTACCCAGTCACCCACTCCTTGCCCCACCGGTGTGTGCACCTCCATTGCCATGCGCGGGTCAGACTGAGCTTCACAAATGACCAGCTGCTGCACATCTACAACGACACACAGCCATCCCCATTCCTTGCTGCATGCTGGAGCTTTTCTCAATCTACAGACTGCACCGCCACCCACAATTCAAAACCTCACTGCAAATAGCCAAGGACAACATGGGGCACGAGGGAGGAGGGTGATGCATGTAGACCTTCTGTGAACACTGAGGAGACAGGCATGTTTGTTTCCCTCATGAGCAAATCTTTGCTCCAGGTCTTGGCCTCAAGCTGAGGGAGCTATGGGGCTGTGGAGTAGATGGCAGAGCCACCTTCCCCTCAGGCTCCCCAGCCCAGGCTTTTTCCTCTGGTGTTGCCAGGCAGCCAGCCAGGCTCTCGCTGAGTGCAGGCCAGAACAGTGCTCAGAGTGGAGCTACACCCTGGGCTGGCTTCTCTTGGGAAAGTCAGGCTGAGGGTCTGCACCAAAGTACACTGTCCTCAGAGTGGACAGACCTTACAGCCACTCAAGGGAGCCCCTTCCCAAACTCTCATTCCTGATGCCATGAATCTTCTAGATTCTTAGAAAAGAGGCCCTGTAGTGGGTGAACCCACATCATCCTTGATCTGAAAGTAGTAAGAGAAGGGTATGTCCCCATGACTTCACTGTGTCCTCCCTGCCCAGCCCTCACCCTTCCGGATCCCTCCTGGGAAGGTTTCTAGCTCCACAGCCATCTCCTGCTCAGGTCAGGTCCCCCACCCGCTCTCTTCCTCTTTCCCCTGCTTTCAAAGGCTTTGATTGCCCCGTCTTTCCTCTCGCCAGAAATAAGAAAGACCCTTGGCATCCTGGCTTTCAGTTTAGATTAACCCTTGTTCCACTCATAACCTCGGTCATTTTATGAGCATGCCCTGATGTGTGGAGAACTGCGTAGGTGGGTCTGGCAGCATTAATGGCAGCATTAGGATCTGGCTGTCCCTGTCACTTGGGCAGGTAACATGGGCAGCACTGAAAGCCTGTTCATACGTGTTCCCACATCAGTATGTTGGTAGTGTCACAGCTATCTTAAGGTAATTTCATATTACTAGGTTAGGGGCTGGTGAGATGGTCCAGCAAGTAGAGGCACTTGGCTTGCCACCAAGCCTGATGACCTGAGTTGGATCCCTGGGACCTGTGTGGTGGAAGGAGAACTGTGACTCCCCGGTGTTGTACTCTGACCTGCACTAGTGCGCGTGCGCACACACACACACACACAAAATTTTTTTTAAGTCCAAGCTAGGATCAAAAACAGATTTATTGTTGGGGAGATCCTGTGTCCTCTTAAGGTGAAGCCACATCTTGACAGAACACAGTGACTCACGTCCACTTACTTTTTAAATTTAAGCCAAAGACTGGAGTGTAGGGTGTGTTCTGAGTACTGCTTAATAAGAGCAAAGCATAGACTGCCATTTTCATTGTCCACAAAAGAGCTAGACCAAGAACACTGGTGGTCTAAAGAGAAGTCTTCCTCTGAAGTTTCTTCTGTGCAGATGGGAGTGCGCTGACATTTCACCTTGTGGCCTTGTGACCTTGACCTCATGCTAGAGGCCCTGTGTGGGGTCCACCGCTCCTTCAGTCTCATCACCTAGGGGATGACAGGTGTTCCGTAAGACTTCTGAAACCCTGTTCCAGGCCTCCTGCCTTAAAAAAAAAAAAGGAGAAAAGAGCCCGAGGAGAGACAGCAAAGAGGGGTTAATGGGTGTGTTAGGAATAGGGAGTTCGAGAATTATAAGAATGAGCAAGTGAAATCACAGGTTAGACCTTTATAGCCTCTCATCTTCACAAATCTGAGGAAGATGATGATTTTGGAATTATTAGTTTGAAGTTATAATGGGCCTATCCTTATCTCCATTTCACACATGAAGAAATGGGCCCAGCCGGGTAAGCAGCTTTCCAGAAGTCATTTAATTGAATAATGGAGCCAAGATTCCAACCCAGGGTTTGTCTCAAAGGCCCTTTCCTTAACAGGTTAAGTGCTAGGTAAGTGAAAGTCACGCTGCCGCCCTTTCGTGTGTCACAGTTGCATCTGTGGAGGCTGTGTGGGTATTTCCAAGTGTGATCTGGGCTCAGACCCTTCTGTCTGGAGTTGTCCCCTCTGCTTTGCTGCCCGAGGCCAAAATTCAGGTTCTAAATCTCCCAACGCTCCCCAGGACCCCCTAATAAGTTGTTTCCAACCGGTTCACCCTCTGCCCACCCCCAGACTGGCCCCAAGTGGATGAGGATGTACATGGCCCAGCAGAATGAGGGTTCTCTGTCCCTGCAGAGTGCACATTCAGGTGACAAGAACACAGGTGCTGGGCTGTGTGAACTTGGGTCTCTAACACCAACCTGCAGTCCTCAGATTTCATGACTCCCTGAGCTGGTACTCAACTTGTTCCTCAGCTCTCGCCACACCTTACCTTGCCTTTTGACCACCCAAGAAATGCTAGGTTTGGTATCTTAAGACCATAAGCATTTCAGACATTTAGGCAAATATATTGGTTAAAATCCAAGCGCTAAGGAAATTGGCGTCTTAGATCTGCAAGCAGCCTTCTCTTGAGAAACTGACCTTCACAGCCTTGGTTTTTCCTAGAATACTCATCTCCCACCCTTTTCATGTCACTGCAGCCTCACTGGTGTCCAGGCCCAGCTCCTACATTGGTTGAGGAATTGGCTGTCACACACTCTGAACTCTTTGGGTCTCTCACCCAGATTGAAGGAGGTGATAGCCTGGCTCACTTTACCCAGACATTGAATGCTTCCCACAGAGGGGAAGATCCTGAGCCTTCATAGCCCACTCTGAGGAATAGGAGGCCACAGCAGACTACAGAAGGACCCTTTCTATGCAGCCCAACTTCTCAGCCAGCCTGCTGGAAAAGGGACTGGGGAGCACAGGGATGTAAGGAAGGGACACCCAGCTTTGAAACAGGCTTCAAAAAGTTACTAAATTTTTTAGCAAAGAATTGGGAAATACTAAAATGCGTTCAGCATCCTTAGCCATTATGGAAATGCAGATTAAAACCATTTTAAGATTCCATCTCACCACGGTCAGAATGGCTATCATCAAGAATACCAATAGGCCAAGTATGGTGGCATGCATACTTTTAGTCCCAGCACTTGGGAGGCAAAGGCAGGAGGAGGCAAAGACTGGGGCCAGCCTGGTCTACATAGTGAGATTGAAACCAGCTGGGGCTACAGGGAGACCCTGTCTAAAAAAAAAAAGCAAAACAACACCAATAACAATGCTGGGAAGATGTAGGGAGGGGAACACATACACTGTTGCCGGGACTGTAAACTAGTGCACCCACTTTGGAAATCAGTCTGGAGGTTTCTTTGGGCCGGGCGTGGTGGCGCACGCCTTTAATCCCAGCACTCGGGAGGCAGAGGCAGATGGAGCTCTGTGAGTTCAAGGCCAGCCTGGTCTACATAGTGAGTTCCAGGACAGCTGGGGCTACAGGGAGACCCTGTCTCAAAAAGACCAAAAAAAAAAAAAAAAAAAACCCACCAAAAACAAACCACATAAGACCCAGCTGTATCACTGCTGGGCATACACCAAAGGACTCTACAGTCTATGAGAGGGATACCTGCACATCCATGGTTGTTGCTGCCCTATCACAATAGCTAGGAAATGGGGGCAACCTAGATGCCCCCCAACTGATGAATAGATAAGGAAGATATGGCACATACACGATGGAGTATTAGCTGGGAGGGAAAATGAAATTTTCAAGGGAATGGATGGAATCGGAGAATGCATTCTAGGTGAGGTAATCCAGGCCCTAAAAGGAAAAGTGCTGCATTGTGTGCTCTCTCTCATGAGGGTCCTAGTCTCGACTCCCAGAAATGAGGATGGGGGAGGGGTCACTTTCAGGGAGAGGGGATAGTAGAGCATAGGTGAAAAGAAAGTAAAGAGGCTCAGGAAGCAGGGACAGGCAGATCTCTGAGTTCAAGGCCAACCTGGTCTAACAGTGAGTTCCAGGCCAGCTGGGGCTACAGGGAGACCTTGTCTCAAAAAGACACAAAGGAAAAGGGGATACTGTGGTTTGAAAGGTTTCCACAGAGGGAGACGGGATGGTGGTGTTGGGGAAATGAGGGTGCGGTATGGGAGGGTAACCAGGATTAAAGGGGGTAAAAAGAAAATATTTAGAAAGCCAGATTAGACCACCTGTGCAAGAGGTGTAGGGCAGGAACCCACTGTCCTCTACGTGGATTCAAGACTCTCTCCATGGGGACCAGGGGAGACCATTGCCTGGTTCTGTAAGCCTAGCCAACAATTTGGATACCGGGAGGTAGTAGACCCATGGAGGAAATGTATTTCTTATGGTTAACTAAACTGACATAGCAGTGACATCCTCCTAGATACCTATACTTACACCCATAGAAAAATGTGGCTCCCGGCCTCAGAGAAGCAACAGTAAATGCAGAGACTCAGGGCTGCCCAAGAAGCAGAGCACAGATTACAGATGGGGGCCCAAGTCCCTCATACTGCCCCTTCTGAGGCTCAGGGAATATTGTGGGACAGGGGTGGGAAGTCAGCCGGAGCAGGAAGATAAGGCGAAAGACAGAAACATCATTCGTTAATGACTCAGTCATTAACTCACATTGACTGTAGTTACCTGCACTGGGCTCATATAGGACCAGCCCTATCAATCAGTCGAAGAAGGGGAGAGGGGCTCACAAGGTCTACCCCTTACCTTTGAACTATTGCCTATGGATTATGGGAGAGGGGGAATTACCCTCTGCTGAGCCCACCAGGCACTAATAATGACTGGCTCCAAACCCAGTCACACAGATGGCACTGGTTGATCTTAGTGGATCACAAAATAAAATGAACTGACATGAACAGGAGAGGGAGATTCGTGGGAAGGAGGGTGGACAAGATGATAGGGAGTTGGGAGAAGTAAGTGGTCAGTATGCAAAGCACAGGTGAAATTTTAAAAATTTTTTAATTAAAAAAAGTTAAATACTTTCTCCAGTGATTTGCAGAGGGAAAGGGGAAGTATTTTTACGATGAAAACAGGACACCACAAGCAGCAAAAAAATGCCATGTGGTATTAAAAAGCAGCACTGTTACTCTGTGGAGGCACAAAATGGTTTAATGTTGACACTAGTCACCTGATGACCCATGATTTCAGACAGGCCTTTATTACAGTTAGGAGCCAAGTAACCATTAGTTTCACACCCTCAAGCACACAATCATAAACTTCACTTTCAGATTTAATGAAGATAACCGGCCTTGACAACTTACCCTGCAGGACTTCTGTGTCTTTTTCTGAAAACTTGAAGCTGGGGAAGAGCAAGACCAGCTCTCTGTAGGCGTCTTCTCTGTCCCAGCTTCCATGCACAGCATTAAAGGGCATTTCTGTGCCATATTGAGCCCGGAGACTGGGAGCATCAGCACGATATAAAAGAAACAATTGTTTCATTTGAAAAGAAATTTTTTGCTCTCTGGCATCAGGATTACCAGCTACCAGTCAGCCCAAGGTTGCTTTTCTTCGTGGAAAAACCAAGAACAGCCACGCACAGCAAGTGCTGTCATGAATCCTGCAGTGCTGGGCAGGAGGCCTCTTGCATTTCACTACAGTCCAGGGGGAGGCTATGATTCCCTCTTTAAACATGTGAGTGACGTAAGCGCTAGAGCCGCCACTGTCAGCATCGCTGCTGAGGGCTGGCACCGTGCCATGTACACGATACAGCATTTCATGGCCAATCCTCACAAGAACCCATGATTCTGATGTCGCTAGGCCTTCCTATGGGTTGAGCACTGTTGTAAATGCCTCTGTCTCCTGATGGTTAATATCCCCACCTTACAGCCTAAGATCTGAACTCTGGGCTACTACTGTATTTAGCCCAGTTGCCTTGTGGTTGAATGTCCTTGCCCCTTATGACTGTGGAGGCTCAACTATAGGACATTAGCATCTTGCTAAGTTCTTTCCTGTTGTCTGGATCTGTCAGCTTCCAAGGCCAAGACCTGTGGATTTGGCACTGGTGATGCCAGGCTGTCTGCTCACCAGCTCACACAGCAGGCCGAGGTAGCCTAGTGCTTGTTATGCTGAACAGGAAACTGACTCCAGGAAGCTGCAAGTACCCTGTTGGGAGTGGGGATGAGTCTACAGTGCAGGCCTTGCCACAGTGTCTGGCTCGCAGGCTTGAGTGGGCCCCTGGAATGGGTGACTGTGAACCAACCTTAGCAAAAGCCTTTAGAAGAGGGCAGAGAAGGGGAAGAGGCAGCTCACACAGAGCACTCAGCAAAGGCTGGGACAGAAAGGGGCTGGAGACTTCCCAAATACATAACAAGGACCTCTTGACCTCCAGAAGACCCACTGTGCCACCCACAATTCTGGGCCACACACCAAATGGGGTGCCACCTTGAGATGGATGAAAGGACCACAGCTGGTGATGTCACCTTTCAGGACGCTCCCTCCTGGCCACATTGGGGTCACAGGGCCCCATGAAGCTTCGCCAAGCGGTAATTACATCCTCGGTGCCCTCAGTCCTGGTGAGGATCAGGAGATGGCTTGGTCCACTGCACATGTGATTTATTAGTTTTTCAAATGCCTCCTAGGTAGGGAGGGAAAACAGTGACAGCTGCCAGGGCCTGAAGGTCAGTGAAGCTGGACTACAAGAAAGTCAGTGAGCAGCCTTGTGTGCTCATGGATATGCAGCCACAGCCTGGCCACCTCTGCCTGCTGTAGAGGGCCCTGTCAGGGGTGGTGATGAGGATACCTTAAACCCTGGGGATGTGAGTCAGGGTTGAACATGAGACAGTTGAAGTTGGGCAATGGCATTTAAAATATATA
>NW_008341827.1:85009-129656 GCF_000622305.1 Nannospalax galili | reverse complement strand
TAAACTTTTTTATATATAATATATGGATGCTGGCTATCCAAAGAGTGCAGTGTAATTGCGACTTCTCCCCATACATTGCAAACTAAAAGCAACTATATTCTGGTTTTGTTTGGGGAAGAGCCCTACTCCATTTCATTTGGTCCTAGTTTCTAAACCATGATGCTTCTCTTCCAACATACCTGTAGCCTGAGCAGTGATGCTGCGGCCTGACTAGGCCAACCACACTCCCCCGTAGGTGAACCCCAAGCAGAAGCAAACAGAAAAGGCGGTTTAAAGTGGAAGTTGGCAGTGTCCTGAGTGCTTCGTCTCAGGCCTTGGCTTCGGAGGGCCCTAGAACTTTCTTGGTCTCTCTTCCCCACAAGCCTCTCGTTAAACTTCCCCTTCATTTTCTTTCTTGAGTTCTGGGAGTTATGGATCATCCTTCTAAGAAAATCTTTAATACTTAGAGTTAAAATCTTTTCTTTGCAACCATTGAACTTGACCTGATGCAGGCTCTAACCAGTATTCTGAGAGCAAATTCACGCCAGCTTGCTGTTCATGTTATTGGTCATCATATTTCCCCACTCATCTATCCATCTGTCAGCAGTGTTGGAAGAGGAGACAGAAGGGAGACTACAGGGCGAAACGAGCAGATGAGCAGACAGACCTCGCCTGCTCTGTGCTGGTAGAAAGCTTGCATTTCCGCCTTAGTCAGGGTCCTCTCTTCATCTGACAGAATGTCAAATCCGGCTTCCTGGATCTGTAGAATACACGTGGAAATGTTCTGTAAGTGCTAGTCAAGCCCAGACTTACCATGAATTTAGTGAAGGATGAAAAATAAAGATAGGCAACATTAAAGGCAGTGGTGGCCTCATCCTGACCAGGTCTAACATTTCCATTTTTTAATGGCATTTGGGTTACTCAGAAGTCCTTCCCTCAGCACGTTACAGCTGCCTGATGCCCCTGTCCCCATTTGTCCATGGCAGGGGACCTGAGAACAGTCATGCAGGGTAAATGTTGTCTCTCCTACCTTCATGATAATTTCATCAGCCTTGCCATGGACCACTGCGTCCGGCTTAATGATTGCCAAGGTGCAGGCCTTCTCCAGTGACACTGAAATAAACCAGGGGAGGTGCTGTGTGATGTTGGACCTTGAGGCTCTCCAGAGGCTGTTGACAGGGACTGCGCTGCTTCACCATAGGCTCCATTGACAAGTGCTGGGTCCAGGCTTGAGCTCTGGGGTTACCTCCCCTGGGCTCTTAGCTGGGCCTCCACAGACTCAGGCTCTAATAATACCACAGGTCTGACTCTGTGAACTCCATCCAGTTGGGAAACACATGGGGGTGGGTATTTCTGAAAGTTTGGGAACGAAAACCTAGAAATGACTGCATTGGCTGTGAACAGGTGACTCAGGAGCTCTGGGGCAGGGACAGGCCCAGCCACCCCCACTTCTTCCTGTCTCTCTCGTGACTCTTAGCCTTTAACCACTGCCTGTCATGTCCTCCCACTCTCTTGGTTCCTTCGCTTCTCCTTTTTACCTTTCTTGCCATGTGCCCAATAATGGCCGCCCCCAGCCCTGCATCTAAGTAACTTTCCACGCGTCAACACTAGCACATGCTACCAAGCTGAAGCTTCAGTCCTCCCTGTCTCCATTCAAGTTCTGACAGAGGGTCAGACTGACCAGCTCGGGGCTTTTTGTTTTTGTTTTAGTTCTAGAATTACTTTTGGCAGAGCTGGGGATGGAACCCAGGGGCTCTCCCATGTTAGACAAGTACTCTACCATTGAACTACACCCTGACTCCCAGCTTGTTAGTTTAGGCTGAGGTACCCATATTGGCTCACTGGCTGGTCTACTGATTAGCCACCCCTTGGGTCAGGGGTGCACTAGTCTAATCAACTGTGGTGATTAGGGAGGTGCCACGGGATCAGAGGCCACTCAGACCTAATCTGTCCAGTCCAGGGGCCTATCTCTGCTGGACTCCTATTTACATAACTTGGCTTTGGTGAGCTACCTGCATTCTCTACAGAATTGGCATACCCCACTATCTATTTTCTGCTTTCCCATATGCTGGTTGTGTTACAGTGATACAATATATCTCTAATTAAGAAGTTTTTCTATTCTGAAATATCTGAAAAACATGGACTGAATATACTATAGATTAGATGAATGCCTCCCATGGTTCCCTGTGGCCCTCCCGTAGTGGAAAGTTTGAAAGGTGGGATCTAGTGGAAGGCGGTCAGCCACGGGAGTTATGCTCCTGCGGGGGCTTGTGGAACTCCAGCCCCTTCCTTTTCCTGTTTTGCTTCTTGGTCATGAGATGAACAGTTTTTCTCTATCGTGAACCCCTGCTGTGATCTGCTGTCACAGGTCCAAAAGCAACAGGACCAACTGGCTGTATATGAAAACCTCCAAAAATATGAGCAAAATAAACCTTTTGCCTTTATCCAGCTTTTTGCCAGCTGGCTCCTGGGTGGCACAGTGTATGTCACTTTCAGAACATACCTGTTAATTTTTCAGTGGTCACCTTTTTTTTTTGGTCTTTTTGAGACAGGGTCTCCCTGTAGCCCCAGCTGTCCTGGATTCACCACGGAGACCAGGCTAGCCTCGAACTCACAGAGATCCGCCTGTCTCTGCCTCCCGAGTGCTGGGATTAAAGGCATGCGCCACCACGCCTGGCGGTTACCATTTTTTAAATTTTTATTTATTTTTATTTTATGTGTATTAGTGCTTGGCCTGCATGTATGGAAGTGTGGTGCCTAAGGAGGCCAGAAGAGGGCATTGGATCCCTTGGAACTGGGTTATAAGTGGTTGTTAGCTTCCATGAGGGTGCTGGGAACTAAACCCAGGTCCTCTGCAAGAGCAGCCAGTGCTCTTAACTGCTGAGCAGTCTCTCCAGCCCCAGTGTGGTTACTATTTCTAACATGCCCCAAACAGTTGACTTTAAAGGACTCTTACAATGGATTCTATGGTGAACTGGTGGGCTCATGAGATCTCCTAGAGGGTCGAGTGAGAAGAGATGAGGCCCTTGCAGGTACCTGAAGAGCTCCAGCTCAAAGGAGGAGCCCAGGAAAAGAGGTCAGTGGGGGAGATTTTTAAGAGAGACTAGGGATGGGTAGGAAAATGAGAAAGATGCTATCTCAGAAACCAAAGGGGAGATTTGCCTAGCATGTATGAGGCCCTGGGTTCCATCGCCAGCCGAGAGAGTCGGGGTGGGGGAAAGAACTGAGATTGAGACCAAAAGAGGAAGGATTTGAGAGACATGAATATCCTCCTTTTCTGCAGAAAGAGCCTACAGACCATGGCCTTTAGCACCAGAAAGTTCACTGTGCCACCCACGAGTGCCCTTACAGGGAGCAGTGAGCACAGAGCCCAACCACAACATAAGTGAAGGTGAGGGCTAGCCGCAGGATGTGGGCAAAGTTCACAACCCTTAGCTGTGAAGGAGAGAAGACTAGGGGAAAGGGAAAGGTTCTGTGTGGTTTTCTGGGTCAGAGAGACTTGACCACGGAAGACGTAACAGAGGAGAGCGGGAGACAGTGCGGCAAGGCTGAAGGCCAAGTTTCTGACTCTTCTGGCTGGTTTTCTGGCTTCTCTAAGCCATGCTCCTGCCTTGTTAGTCTCCAATCCCAAGAGTCCTTATTATGCACTCATGAAAAACAGACTTGTGTTTCATATGCAATAATTTCAAGACTTCCTTCTACCAGCTCACTTCCCAAATTCAGTCCTAGTTCCCCTGGCATCTTGGTTGCCACCAGGAGACACCATCCCAGCAGCAGCCGTCTAACTCTCTTGGCTGCACACTGTAGGCCAAGCTGCTCTTCTCATAGGGAAGGTTCAAGAAGAACTGCAATGCTGGTGCCTATGACACATATGATTCACAGCTAGAGAATAAGTGAAAGAGAGTTGGGAGCTGTGGGGAGGGAAAGGGGAGGGTGGTGGAGAGGGAAGGGGAGGGCCATGGAGGAGGGCTGTGGGGAGGGCTGTAGGGATAGAAGGGTGCCTGGTGTTTCAGAAAGAGGCCATAAAAGAAACTTGAGCTTTCCAGTTCAGACAGAACTAAGGAAATGCCAGCTCATCACGTCTCTTTGCCAGCATCACTAAAGTTCCCTACGTGGAGCATTTCCTGGTGCCTACTGACTGTTATGAAAGTCATGTTTGTCACTTTTTAATATCGTCAGACAGGTGTGACATGTACCCAAGATGCCACTAAAGGGCAGAAGGAAGATCCGATATAGTTTTTTGAAGCCAGGTGGTGGTGACAAAAGGTGGGCGGTCAGCATTTCCAGAGCTGAGGCTGCACAACAGCCTAATGACATGTTTAAGACATACGTATCTACCTCGCTGACTCACCTATATTCCCATCTTCATCACCATCCTTTTCATGGTAAGAACACTCATCTTCATCAGAAAGAGTCTCATCTTTAATCTAGGACAGATTGGTCAGGAATAGAAAGTATTTAGCTAATACAAATTGCCATGAAGAACTTCAAAATCCAGCAGAAACAGCAACAGGATACAGAGATTCAAAATATGGAGCAAGAAGCTGAAACGTGGAGACAGGGTTGTCACAGTTTGGGGGACCTGGCGGGAGCCTTTGTAGTGGCTGGATGGTGGCGGGGGGTATGAGCATTATGGGACAAGGGGATCCATGCTGGTCCTAAGCACCAGCTTCTGCCTCTCTTAACAAGCATAAGCAGAGATTAAGATAAAGGACAGACAGTTGAAATTAAAGTTTGTGATCAGCCACATGGTGCAGAGAAGTCAGGGGCAGATCCATCTTCCAGGGGAGGCATGTGGAAATGTAAGCATCTGCAGTTTTCTCTGGGGAAAAACTGCTAGTGTTTTTAGAAAGAAATGTGTTCTGTAAAGGGTCTGGGATTAAGTATGGAAACTTGAACAGTGAGCACAGAACCATGCTGTGCTCTAGGCAGATGCACAGAGTGCCTAAAAATACCTACCTACAGTGTGTCTATTTTTAAAGTTTCTAGTTATTTGTGAAGAACTAGCAGTCTGTGTTATTGTGGAATCTGTTTGTCAAAGTCATGAGCTATGTTGCTCCTGTTTCTTGTGGTAATGACAGAAATTGATTTCTAAATTAATGGACCCTTTGTGACCACAACTAAAACCTTTGGGAACATGAGTGTGTGGCTCACCAAGAGAGACTTCACCCTGAGGCTGAAGAGACGCCTTTTATATACTTGTAGTTTGGGTGTTAAACATTTGGCCCTCAGCTTGGCAAGATGGTAGGACCTTTAAGAGGTGGGACCATAATGACATTGGTCACTGGGGGAAGTGTAATTGAAGACTGGAGATTAGGGTATTGTTTTCCAGCCTCCCTTGAACAGCTCTTTCCACAACACTGTTGCCACCATGAAATGAGGCCTTCACCATAGGATCAAAAATAATGGGCCCAACTGACCATGGGCTGAAAGCTCCTAAATGGTGAGCCAAAATGAACCTTTTCATTTCTTAAATTGTCTCAGGTATTTTGTTATAATAACAAAAGGCTGACTACTAATTCTGTAAATATATTTTCCTTCCTGAAGTCATTACTAAGAGTTAAGTTGTGAATGAAAGGGAAATAGAGAAGTTAAAGGAAATTAAAAGGGAATGACTTTTAAAAGGCTTCAAAATGCAGAGATCACAATGGGCACTGTGCATTCTTCTCAGGCCCTGGGCAAAGAACAGACCCGTTGTGGGACATTCATGAAGGTTTCTGCTGGACAGCCCCAGGGAATTGGGACAGGGAAGGTCCCCCGTGTGAGTACACGTGTGAGTCTGCAACGTGGACACGTGGCCTCTACTCACCACTTTCCGTTCTCTGCCTTCAGCCAGCACCTTCTTCTCGGCCTCCAGCTGGTTGAGAATGGTCTTCTGCAGCAGTGGGACGTTCGCCCCCCGGACCACAGCCACCAGTTCTCCTCCCTGGAAGGTATTACAAACCACATGACACCCTCCTCAAGCTCTTCATCTCTTTTAGGAGACCAACTTAACGCTGTGCCCAAGGTGCATCAACCCCTGGCTCTCAGCCTTCCAACTTGGGGGCCCTCACTCCTGCAGACACTTCCTGGGGCCTTTCCTACCACGAAGCCCTCCACTTGGCTCTTACTCTAAAATGATTTCTCTCTGATTATCACCTTCTCCCTGACACTTCTCTTTTCAAAGCTCCCTTAAGGCAACTGGCAGTTAGTTAAGAGAGGAACAACCCCCAGAAAATTGTGTAAGTGTGACTTATACGTGGCTAATTCACTTAGCAAATATTTATTGGGTATTGACTCTACCAAGTGCCCAGACAGAGGCAAAGAACGTAAGCACTAAACTCAAAGACACAATCACGGCCCTCAATGAATGCTGAGTGGAGTGGTCATGCCAAACAGAATTGGGATGCAGCAAGATAATTATTTAATCTGGGATATTATGTTTGAAACATGTCAGCAGAAGTAAGCTCCCAGTACTGGTTGTGATAGTCAGGGAAGGCTTCACAGTAGAGGTGACATCCAGAGTGAACCTGAGTTTCTTGTTTTAACTTTTTCAAAAGTCTTTTTGTATATGACTCACTAAAGAACAAGTTTGGGAAAAGACATTCCTGTAGCATGGGTCCCTTTCCATTTCTGTCCATCCCTCTGTGGCCCACTCTAGGTTTGAGAGTGTGACTCTCCACAAATGATTGTGATTTATGCTTTAATCACCATGGACCTAAGCAATTAAACCATTGTGGTAATAACCCTACTCTGTGACAGCTCTGATGCCCAGTATGGCTGGTGGGCAAGCCCATCTCTCCCCTCCTCCCCACTAAATGTCCCCCCCAACCATACAGCCATCATAGAAACTGGGTCTCCCTACCAAAAGTCAAAGCTTAAATAATTTTAATCATAAATTTCTCATGTGGAGCTAACGAGATGGCTCAGTAGGTAAAACACCTGCTTCCAAGCCTGATGACCTGAGTTCAATCTTGGGAAGCCACATGAAAGGAGAGAACTGACCTCCATAGGCACAATGTGGCACACACATGCCCACACAGACATATACACAAAAATAAATACATAGAAGTGTAATTTTAAAATTAAAGTGAGTTTCTAATATGAAACATGGTGCTGCGGCCAAGGGGATGAACTAAGTAACCCCTGCCCGGCTGTCAGGAGACATGAGTGAGCAGATGTCTGTTTCTCTGACTACAGTGAAGGGTCTGGGCTAGATCTGGATCAGCATATCAACCAGTTGCTTCCTGAGTCTGGCAGGCTGCCTCAACCTGGGAAGCCAGGTTTGAAACAGCAAGTCCTAAGGGGCATCGAGCAGCCATGAATGCCACAGCCAAAGACCTCCAAGGTACCTATCACAGCATAGAATCTCTAGTTTTCTTCAGTAAGGTCTTCACATTTTATGGTTATAAAGGCAATTTCCGCACTTCTCTACCCTATAGAGAAGTATTCAGGACTGGAGAGATAACTCAGTGGTTAAGAAAATTGGCTGCTCTTACAGAGGACCTAGGTTCAGTTCCTAAGACCCACATGGAGGCTAACTACCACCCATTAACTCCAGTTCCAGGATATTCATCACCCTTTCCTGACCTCCATGGGCATTGAATGCATGGGTATACTTGCATACATGCAGGCAAAACATTCATACACATAAAACAAAAATAAATAAATTTTAAAAAGAAGTATTCAGTTGTCCTTGAAGTTCCACTTAACAGAGAACAGAAATCTTGAAAGTGGTGCTGAGAGTAAAGTGCGTCTGTGAGCCCGGAAGGATCACATACATTCAAATGGCATTTTTCTTTCCCTCACACAGCCACTCACAAAGGCTGCCCAGCCCTCAGTGGCCACCAAGGAGCTGTCTTCCATCTCCTGGGAAACAGGGCCCATGGGCGGGATGGTGTGCACGTGTGCATGCCCATGTCTTAGGAAAGTTCTATGTGAACTCAACAAATCAGTATAGAAAAAGTGTCAGAGAAACAGCATGATTGACTGGGATCACTGAGGCTTCAAGGTAGTTTCCAGCGAGAATGAATGCTTCTAATGGAACCTCAGTGGCCTGCAGCCACCCAACAGTCTGCTTCTGCAAAGGTACTTACTGCGTAAAATAGGAAGGTGGGCTCACACTTCCCACGGTATTTTTCCAGGACATCAAGACAGTCTGCCTCTGCCTGAAGAAAACAGTCTGTCAGCAGGCACCTGGGTGCAATGTGTGTAGGGCCACAACTCCACACCCCAGTGACTGACCTCAGATGAAGCCCAGCTCACTCACATGGCACTCCCCCAGTCAGTCCATGGATTTCTCTGGTTCCCACCAGTGACTTTAGGGAACCTGCCACCTAACATCCTTTGTGTTTGCAACAGGCAATGACAGACCTGAAAGGTCCTCAGACATCACATTCATGTCTAGTGAGCCTATCTTAGACAGACAAGGCAGTCTCTCCAGCCAAGGGGCTCTGCAACAACTCTCCACAGAAACATCCAGACTGACTTCCAATGGAGGAAGTGCAGTCTGAAGTCTGACCTGCAAGAGATCAACATCATCCGTGTTCTCTCCTGTCCTGTCTGTGGACCTCACTTGATGCAGTGCATCAGCGCACGGTCTCTTGCACACTTCCCTAGAACTTATTTCCATTCCTGTACTGTAATCGAAGCAACTGTTTGCTAAAAGATCCCCTTTCTGAAGCAGAGGCGGTAATCTTGATACACTGTGCTCTCAAAGTGACATTTTGGTCAACAGTGCTCACCAGCCAAGAAGGGCATGCATATGCATTTGAGTGACATGCATGTCTTCCCTTCATACATCTTGGGCCAGGGGACCACAGGAGGTGACAAGGGTAGAGCCTTTCTGTCTAGAGAAACTAAGGGCATAGTGACAATTGATGCCTTTCAAAGATCTGGAACGGGCAGCTCGTACTTCCTGTCCCTTCTTGCTCCGTTTTTAATTTTACAGTGTTTATGACTTTTGCTGAAAAGGAATCTCACCATAGCAAAATGCAGAAGGTCCAAGCCAACCTCAATCCTCATCTTCTGGAAGAGGCTCATCACAGGTTTGCAGGGGCCACACCAGCCTTGATAGACGTCCACAACTGTGAGAGCCAGGGAGCAAGAATGTTCAGCAGGGGCTGCCGTCCTTACAGACAAGTCTGTTCTCACACCTGTAACCTCCTCAGATGGACATGTTTCCAGGGCAGGTATCGTTCTAGAAGATAAGGACTGAGCATGGAAGAACAACCATCCCTCATTGCAATGATCATAGATTTCTGGATCTGTGAACCATAACAAAGTACTGGGTGTGGTGGCTCATGCCTGTGGTCCCAGCACTAGGGAGCTAGAGGCAGGAAGATCAGGAGTTGAAGACCAGACTTGGGGGGGCTAGAGAGATGGCTGGGCAGTTAGGAGCACTGGCTGATCTTGCAGAGGACTCAGGTTCAATTTCCAGCACCCACAAAGGCAGCTAACAACAGTCCATAACTACAGTTCCAGGGGAATCTGACGCCCTCTGCTGGCCTCCGTGAACACTGCACAACATGGGCACACTTATACACATGCAGGTATAACATTCATACACATGAAAACAAAAATAATAAAAAATATTTTTTTAAAAAACCATACTTGACTACATAATGATAAATGAAGTAAATTCAGCAGAACATTATTTTCTTAAGGTGGTTCCTTTTCCTTGGGGGTCAGGCCTGGCCCAGAACGGCACTCAATGAATATCTGAAATGAAGTCAAACTATTTCAAAAGGAAGAGGTCACTGTAGGTAACCAGCAGCACAAGTTGACCAGCTGCCAATAGCACACGCAGCGTTCACCTTTCAGCACTGATGATGATGATAAGCATCTTGCTTCATTCCTTTGTAAAACCTACACCTCTCTCCTTGGATTCCCTTTGCTGGTTTTGGTCCCCATTTCTAGTAAGTGTCAGAGCTGGATTTGCTGGATCTGCCCCCCACCCAATCCCCCGATCTGATTGGAACAAGTCATTAACACAAGGAATCTGCAAAGACTAAGCCAACTCAAGCACCAGCCACACGCAGGGTCCGCCCAGTCTGATGTGGGAGGAACAGCACATGCTGCACTGTGATGGATCCATAGATGACCTGAACACTCAGATGTTTGTGCCTAATCTGCACAATCGGGCACATTTTCTCAGTGGCTAGAGAGCATGCCTTGGCGAGACAATGTAAAGATCACTTATTATTTATTAGGCCTGCCAGTTAGTTTTCATATGCAAAATTACTCTACTCAGCCAAACCAACCAAGGCTCCCCAATGGGTGTAGGAGCTATGGCATCAGACAGACCTGGCTCAAAACTTGGTTCTGCTATTCAGTGGTTCAACATATCACAAAATAGTGCAAACTAGGTAGTTTAGACACGATTACTATTTGCTTGTCAGTTTCACAGGAAGTCTGAGATCCAGCCTCTGACAGGATCTGCTGCCTAGTGAAAGCTAGGCATGTACCTTATTTTACTTTTTATAGATTCACACTTTCAAATTTTCACATCGAGTGAGAATTATTATAACACAGTATAAATTATCATTAAAATTGTTACCAATATTGTTCTGGACTAATGGAAGGAAGGCTTCCTAGTAGAAGGGTGATCACATTGTGTGCTGTGGAAGTGCCAAGTGTGGATGGTCAGAGAGGGAGGTGTGCTTGGAAGCATGGCAGCACGCACAGGTGGGTGCTAACGGGCCCCTGGTCCACCTGCTTGAACAGATCTGCCTGGGGCTATGTGTCACTACGGGAGTCTGGACGGTGGGTTAGAGGAGCACCATCCTCATTTCCTCAGCATTAAGGAACGACTTGGTAAGTTCCAGAGAGGAGAGACAGCTAACATTTCTTAAGGTGTAAGAAGGCACCTGTAATTTGCTTTCCTCTCAGAAAGCTCAGCCAGATAGTATCATCATTCCATGACAGACATGACGAAACGGAAGTTCACAGGTGCAACCTCTCAGACAGATAGACCAATTACACTCTATATTACACTACTATAACAAAATAGTACAAGCTAGGTAGTTTAGACACAATTACTATTTGCTTGTCAGTTTCACAGGAAGTCCAAGATCAAGCCTCTGACAGGATCTGCTGCCTAGTGAAAGCTGCATGTTGGGGAAGGAAGGGGTACTATGCTCTTATACCTGCAGGTAAGGGGACAAGAGGAACAAACTACTACTCTCAAACTCCCTTACAAAAGTTCTCAACCAACATCTTTCTTGACAAGAAGGCCCCACATGCTCTAGTTACCTGGGAAAGATACACCACGTCTTAATTCCATTAAGTTTCCACACTTGAATTTTGGAAGAGACATGTTGAACCACTGCATAGCAGAACCAAGTTTTGAGCCAGGTCTGTCTGATGCCATAGCTCCTACACCCATTGGGGAGCCTTGGTTGGTTCGGCTGAGTAGAGTAATTTTGCAGAAAGTGAGGCTCAAGCTGGGTCCAGGAAGCCAGATACCGGGCAGCAATGGGGGTCCAGGGAAGGAGGAACCTACACCTTCAAAAGTACTAACTGTAGGGACGAAAACCAAGTAAGTGCAGAAAGGTTCCTGCTCTGAGATATGTGGAGAAAAAGGACTGGGTGGAGCCAGGGAGAGATAGAAGGAAGAAGAAAGGAAAGCTAACGATTCCAGACAAACTAGGTTTCTGGAACCAACTAGAAACTCTAAGAGATCACAAAGGCAATCAGATGCCCAGAGGGAAGAGAAAGGGGCTTGGACCTCCTCAGCATCCAGTCTGAGAACAAGGCTCAGGGCTTCTCTGAGAACAGGACCTTAGTAATGTGTGATTCCAGCATACTACTGGCATATGGCTGGAGATAAAAAACAAAACAAACAAACAGACATTTGGGTCAAGTCAGGAAAAAGTCTCTGAAGACAGAGGGCCTTGCATATAGCTCTACAGAGGAAAGCAAGGTGAGGGGGAAAAAAACAGGGCCCAAATTAATTTAAAACATCTCAGCTGGGCGTGGTGGCGCACGCCTGTAGTCCCAGCACTCGGGAGGCAGAGGCAGGCGGATCTCTGTAAGTTCAAGTCCAGCCTGGTCTACATAGTGGTTCCAGGACAGCTGGGGCTACAGGGAGACCCTGTCTCAAAAAGACAAAAAAAAAAAAAATCTCTGCAGCATTTGTATTGATATGGTCTCCATGGTTTGTACTAGCTTCTCATCCTCTCTCTTCTTTGGTTCTGGGAGGAGAGATGAGGACGAAGGTTGATCACATGGTTACAGAAGGCGTTGGGAGTGAGAGCTGGGGGCACTTGGAAAGGAACAGTATAAAGAGGATGACTCTGAAAGACTGGAAGCAAAACAGAAGACACTTGGAAGGTGCATATGGAAAGGGCCAGCAGGAGGCAAGACTTCCAATATGGTGGCAGACGCTGGAAGCAAGTGTCTACTGGCACCAGAGACATGGGGGAACATTCTGTCTCCCTGTCTCTCTGTGTGTGTTTGTGTATAATTCCATTGGTCTGCCTGATGGGAAGGGGCGTAGAGGAGGCCTGCTTGACACAGTGTTTAGGAAACATGAACCACAATCATGTAGGTGCTTAGCCGGACAGCTGGTACACGGCAGATTCTCCAAAAGATCATGGTTCTTTCACTGTTGTTAAGGAAGTACTGGTTTTCTTTTCATCTTGGGCTGTAGACTAGACTCATAGGTATAACAGTTAGACCTTGCCACCATCCAAAAGGCTTTATAATCTCTCAAATAGGAGCGTGTGCCAATACTTACACCCACGAGAACATTGATGTGACTAACATTTATTAGCCATTTGGCCCCAGGCTTGGGTAAGTCTGATGCCAGAAGAAAAAGTTAATAGTATTGTGTTAGAGTCTGGGACACAGCTGTGATGGACGGGGGTATGCCAAGCTGGAAATGTGACGGAAGCCTGTCAGAGTCCTGGGGGCGCCCATGAAGTGGAGTGCAGCGATCAGGGAAGGCTTCACATAAGAAGGCTGCTTTTGAGCTGGGCCTGGGAATGAGAAAAGATTCTACAGCTCATGAAGGGCCATGATATTCCAGTAATTACATGGAGAAAGCGAAGAAGTGGGGAACTGGTGACACGTTCAGAAGATGACGTCTGCGTTCAGGACACATCTTAAGAGATAGGGAAGGAAGGGGCTGGAAAGACAGGTGGAGTCAGGAGAGTTCTTGAATGCTGAAGAGTCAAGCTGTGGAGTGTGGAGATAAGATGAACAAGGGCAAATATAAGCTTGGGGGTGAGAGAGCGAGAGTGAGAGAGAAGAACTAAGCAGAGAATGACAGAATGGAGAGATAGAGGAGTGGGTGGTAGCTTCAAAGATGGCCACAAAGACTCCAGCCTCTTGGTATGCACATCATTACGTAGGCCCCAGTCTTTCAGTGTGCTAGGCCTCATGACGGGTTTCTAATAAGCAGAAGAATATACAGTAGCTCCCTGAATGCACCTGGTCATGTTTAATATGCAGAATAAGTATGGGTATCACTTTTGAGATTAAGTTGACAAAAGGCCAGCTTGCATCTGCATTCTCTTTCTCAGTGCCCTGCTCCGGAGAAAACATGCTACCATTCTGATGGACAGCCTCATGGAGAAATTGACGGCAAGAAATTATGTCTCTGGCCTACAACCAGTGAGGACAAGGATCCTGCTGACAACCACTTAGTGAGCTTGGTCTACCATCAACTATAGAAAGAGCTTGGAAGCAAATTTGTCCCAAAGTGAAAATCCCCCTGTGACGCTTCAGCCCCCTGAGCTGGGCTCCATTTAGCTCTGAGCTTCAGAAACAGTAGGATAATAAATGTTGGTTGTTTTAAGGTGCTGTTGTGTAGGTAAACTATTACAAAGTAATAGGTAACTAATACAAAGAAGATTGGGTGCAGAGGCCTGTAGGCAGTGACTGTGCAGTCTCCTGTTCCAATTCTCTGTGATGCCTCACTGTCCTTCCACCCTGGAAGTTCCAAGAAAACATCATTTTCCTTCCAAAACATTCTCCTTTTGAGTGGAGTCACTATGCCAACATTACAGTTACACCTGAATAAACAGCCCGACTTTCAATGGTAGTTGTAAGAGTGGGCCTGAACTCAGCAGGCATTCCTTCCTCCAGATGTCTCTCAGAACTGTGCTTCTGAGCCAGGCCTCACCCATAACTTTATTCAAAACCATTTCTCTAACATCAATTTGGGAAGCTACAAGCTTGTCAGACAATCTTGTCTTTTCACCCCTAGGCCTAAAGATTTTCATACACACAATGTCAGGCGTTCTTCTCAATCTTCATTGTTTTCAATGAAGATATAAATATGAATGTGCTGCCGTTCAGCACTTTGATTTGTGGATGCTCAAGCATACTTGCATTCATCGTATTCGGTGGAGGGCATCAAGGTCTGGAGTACAGGCTTAGTGACCTTGTTTTCATTATAAACAGTCTATATTCGGTCCATTTTGTAAAAATCATTCCTATGCTTTTGTGTCTCAGGTAATTAGAACTTTCTGTGACCAGACACCAAACAACTTTGAGTACAGCAATCAGCTCTAAACCAAGAGAACCCTGTTATCTAATGGTACTGACTTACTCACTGAACTGAATTTACTAATATCTATTTGAACACAGATAACATAGAATATGAGGTGAGTGAAATCATAGATAAGGGAGGGGAGGCTACTATGCACACAGACAGAAAGAAATCACCTGATTTTGTTTTCTTGTTTATATGTTTTGAGATAAGGTCTCATGTAGTCCAGGCTAGCCTCAAACTCATCATGAACCTTAAACTTCTGATATTTCTGCCTCCTAAGTGCTGGGATTACAAATGTGTGGCACCACACCTGGCTTATGTAGTGCCAGGAATCGAGGCTCAAGGTTAAAAGAAAAAGGTGCTCGTTGTAGCCTTCAACATATCATCCAAACAATTTTGAAAAAAAAAATGGACTGGAAGAAATTATTTTATTTTGAATTACCAGTTAGTCCTTTGGAACTCAGCATTTCCTCCCAAAGCTCCTGGGTGCTGATGTTGACCTGAAACCAAAGAGAATCAAAAGTGCTGTCAGCGATGGCACAGATGGGGCCACTTCATGCACTTTCCCCAGATTCTCTCTCAAATAGTCACGGGTACAGTTCAACTTGTCCTCTCTCCCCTCCCCTCCCCTCTCCTCTCTCTTCCTCCTCCTCTTAATCTAAAAACAATGTATACTATTCTCAGACATTAAAAATGTTACATGTTATTTGTCCAGAAATAATATGTAAGGTTGTTTTATGTTGTTAACCTGCACACAGTTTCACACTTTCCTTTTATAGTTTGTGTGTTCACTCAATCAGAAATAATTGAATTTATTGCCATTCACTCACATTTTCTTATTTACAAAGAGTTCTAGTTTATATTAGATATGAAACAGGAGAATAAATATTATTCCCTCTCCAATTCGTTTTTTAAATTTATTTCATTTTTATTTTATGTGTATATTTTGCCTGCATGTAAATGCACCCAAGTGCTCAATGCCTGTGGATGCCAAAAGAGGGCATCGGATTCCCCTGGAACTGGAGTTATGGACCGTTGTTAGCCACCATGTGGGTGCTGAGAACTGAACCTAAGTCCTTTGCAAGAGTAGCCAATGCTCTTAACTGCTGAACCATCTCTCTGGCCCCTCCACTTCTTTATAATGTATGCAAAAATACATTTTAAAATTTTAAAACAATTTCAAAACTACAAAAACTTTAAACTATACGTGAAAGTGCAGTGCAAAGAACATTTGGGACACTTCAGTGCATTGTCTGTCATAACCACAACTGAAAATCAGGAGGAAGACTCACTGACGTCCTATTACCAAGTACCATGCAATCCTTAGGTACCACTCATTCCAATAATGTCCAAAAGAGCTCCTCAGGGGCTGGGGAGATGACTCAGTGGGTAAAGTGATAGTTGAACAAGTAGGAGCACCTAACCTGGAACTTTAACACCACATAAAAAGTGTGACACAGTGGTATGCATCTGAGGGTAGAGACAGGACCGTTCTGGGAGCTTGCTACCAGTCAGTGTAGCTGAAATGAAGGGTTCCAGGTTCAGCATCTCAAAAAATAAGGTGTGGGTTAGGCATGGTGGTGCACACCTTTAACCCCAGCATTCAAGAGGAAGAGGCAGGAAGATCTCCATCGTGAGTTCCAGGCCGGCCAGTGCTGCATAGTGAGAAGAAGGCATCCCAACATCAGCCTTTGACTTCTACATGCCCCACAGGGGAGCCAACGTGCAGGTGGATACAAAAGAGAAAAACCCTAAATGAGAAAGTTGGATTGATGTCTGTTATCCTGGGCCCACAGCTACTGTCCAGAGGCTTAGCTGATGTCATTGATACCATATCTCCTAGTCCCTGTAGTGGAGTGGCTACGCCAGCTCTGAGGCCAGGTGAAGTGCCTTACTCTTAGTTGCTAGATATAACAGTAAAGGAAATACCTGAACTTCCTTAAGCCCTGCATTTGGAGAGCATGAACAGACTGCCTGGCACCTTTTGACAAGCTTATTACTTGAAGTGTGATTTCTGTTTCAGTCATAGAAGGAACTATGAAGACAGAGAAGACAGCATTCCTGGTTTGTCAGTTCCTGGGCTCTGCTTTCAGAGCACGGCACAGATGCCTCATAGGGTGGAGAAGGATGCCACGCCCCTCCTTCCTCAGCACTTAACTTTGAATACTATCTCATGTTCGGCACTCCGAGGAATAATATGAAATACTGTTAACAAGTGGTATTAACCCCCAAAGGGGATATACAGCATTAACAGTTAAACTGATGGGCACATGGGTCAGTATTCTGAGAAACTTGGAGAGCATTCAGGCCGGTCTGGAAGAATGACCCAGTTTTCAGCAGGCCGTCCAAATGATATGACAGTATTCTCTCTCAATTCCAGGGCCCATGCCACTATGTCTTCACCATGACTTTAGAATCACCCAGTATTTATTATCCAGGATGATGAAGAAGGTAGATAGAGAGTGCTTCAGGTGTCAACTTGACATATCAATTGAGGAATTTCCTCCATTGGATTGGCTGTGGCGGTGTCTGTGGGGCATTTTCTTGATTGTTGAGTGATGTGGGAGGTCCTAGCCCACCATGGGTGGTACCACCCCGGGGCAGGTGGGCCTGTGTTATGCAAGAAAGCAGGCTGAGCACAGGCCAGGGAAGCAAGCCAGTAAGCAGCATTCCTCCATGGTCTGAGCTTCAATTTCTGCCACCAGGTTCCTGCTCGAGCTCCTGCCCTGGCTTCCCTTGAAGGACTGCACTGTAAGTTGAAATAATACTTTCCTCCTCAAGTTGGTTTTAGTCATGGTGTTTATCATAGCAATAGAAAGTAACTAGGACACACGGTGACACATGCCTGAAGTTTCAGCACTGGGGAGGCTGAGGCAGGGGACGTCTGAGTCAGGTGTCAGCCTGGGTTATAAAGTGAGATTAAGGCCATCCAGAGCTACATGGAGTGACCTGTCTCAGAAACAATTGCACTAAGGCAGTCTGCATAACAAATGCGCATCATATAGTACGTCTCAAGCCACACTGTTGCAGTGAATGTTTAAACAGAAAGAACAGTGAAGAGGAACGGGGCACCATAGAGTACACAGACAGATGCAGGCCCAAATGGAGAGAATCTGTATATAGTCTCTGAGTTTGCCACAAGTGTTACTCAACAGAAACTATGAAGCACAGGGAATTAGGCTGCTTCAGCTTTTCCCTTTTTAAATTTTAGTACATATTTGTGTCCTATGATTGCATAAGCACTATATAAGAAGTTCTGTCCAATTTTTGGTATATACTTAAGTAGAAAAAGTTTGTCATTACTAAGTGTTCGTTCAGTTTTTCTACTTTAACACAGACGGGCATAACACTCAGGATCGAGAACACTGTCGCCTTCTGCTGGCTGGTAGGACGTCATCTTTCCACCGACTGCACCACACTCCCACACCTCCGGCCTAGCTCGCACCCCCAGCCAAGTACCCGGAGCTAGCGCTCTTTGCTGCTTACCTGCAGAGCAATCTCCTTCTTCTTGCCGCCCATGGTTCTGCAAAGAAACCAAACCCTTTTACCTGGGGATTGAGTGTTCAGTGCGACAGTCAGCCCACAACCTCTGCGAATCAGCCAGCCAGGAGCCTCCTAAGACAAGAGCCCTCTGCCTTTTTAAAGGTGCTTCTAAGAGGCAGCAAATCAACGTACTGATGCAAAATGAATGAACACACACACACACACACACACACACACACACACGCACGCACACACACGCCCCAACACCAGAACGGGCTAAGCCTGCAGCCCTTGGGCTCCTCGGGATCCGCGTCTACAGGCAGCGCCTGGCAGCTTGTCACTTTAGAGAGTCATTATAGGGATTCCAGTAGCAAAAGATCCCGTTGTCCTTACTGTTCCCATGTACCACAGGGAAAGAACTATCTCCCGACAGATGCCGAGATACCGAATCCCCAGTGCGCACACCGAGTGTACAACAGACTCCGTGGCGACCTGACTACGGTCGTCCTGGCAACCTAGCACCCAGCCCAGAATGCCCGGCAGTCCGCAGCCACCTAAGCCACGCCCACTCTGCACCCCTCTGTGCTCCCCGGGCACTCGGCCCTCCCAAGACTGAGGTCGTCCCGCCCCTTGCTGGAAGGAGTGAACTGTGGGAACGCTCTGATTGGCTGCAGGGAGGGGGTTATGTGAAGGTCTGGAGGCGCTTTTGTGCTCTGTGCCAGTGCTCTGATTCCCAGGACCCTTCCTCCGCTTCTGCCAGGAGTGGTGTTGCAGCTTACCTTCCACGACACATTTGCAGGAGTGTCACTCGGGAGATGGCTTTTCAGAAGTCTGAAAGAGTTGTCTTTAAGCCCCTCGAATGTATGAGTTCAAAATTAAGCATGAAAGCCAAGTGGAACAGAACCAAAAATAGTTACAGATATGTAGACTATCAATAGTCTGATTTACACCATCAAAACAAGGAAAAAAAGCAAAACCCAAAAAAACCCTCAAAATGCATCAGTTTTTACTGTAAAATATAAAACTTTAAAATTTCCTGAAGAAGGTGCACTTAGATTTGATGACATTTTTTGTTTGTTTTTTGTTTTTTGACACAGAGTCTCCCAGTAGCCCAGCTGGCCTGGACCTCACTACTAGACCAGGCTGGCCTTTATCTCACAGAGATTCACTGGCCTCTTTCCTGAGCACTGGAGTTAAAGGCATGAGCCACCCTGCCCGGTAATAATGACTTCGTAGATAAAACACCAAAAACATGATCAGTGAAAGTAAATACTGATCAGTTGAATTTATTAAAATTAAAAACTTTGGGGGCTAGAGAGATGACTCAACAGTTAGGAGCACTGGCAGCTCTTGCAGAGGACCCAGGTTTGATTCCCAGCACTCACATGGTGGTTAACAACCATCTGTAACTCCAGTTCCAAGGGATCCAACACCCTCTTCTGACCTCTATGGGCACTGCACAACATGGGTGCACTTACACACATGTGGACAATGCAATCATACCCATAAAAAAATAAAAATAACATTTTTCAAAACTGCCAAAATTAAAAACTTTGAACTCTACCAAAGACTAAAGAATGTAGAGACAAGGTATAGACTAAGAGAAAACATTTGAATATATCTGATAAAGGTCTTGTGGTTTAGATCTGAAACATCCCCTATAGGCTCATGTTTGAACAATTGTTCCCTCCCTGGTGTCTGTGCTGTTTGGAAGGTTGTGGAGCCTTTAGGAGGTAGGGCCTAGCTGATGGAAGTAGGTCACCAAAAGTGGCCTTTCAAGGTTATAGCCTGCAGTGCCCAGCTCTGGTGCCCTCTTGGCTTTCTGGTCTACCATGATATGAACTACCACAGATTCCTCTCTCTTCAGAGACAGTTCACCGTGCCTTGCCCCCACTATGATGGACTGAGACCCCCAGAAACCATGAACCAAAATATCCATTCTATAGGTTGTTTCTAGCAGGTATTCTATCATTGCCATCTGAAAGTTACTAATACAGGATTTGTATCCAAAATCTACAAAACTCAGTAAGAAAATGACTTGATTTAAATAATTCATTATTTTTATGTGTATGTGTGTAAAACCTGCATGTATGTAAGTGCACCCATGTCATGTAATGCCCATGGAGGTCAGAAGAAGGCATCATATTTCCTGGAACTGGAGTTACAAATGGCTATTAAGTGCTATGTGGAACCCACATAACTGCTGATCCATGTCTCCAGCCCCTGAAATGACTCAATTTAAAAACAGGCAAAAAACACTTCACTGAAGGAAACACAAATGGAGAGTAGGAATGTAGCTCAATTGATAGTGTGCTCATCTAGCATGCCTGAAGTCCTGGTTTTGATCCCCAGATGCACATAAACCAAGCATAGTGGTGAACACCTGTAATCCTAGCACTTGGAATGTGGAGGCAGGAGGATCAGAGTTCAAGGCCAGCCTTGGCTACATAACAAGTTTGAGGCCAGTCTGAGCTATATGAGTCTCTGTCTTAAAAAACCGTGGGGGTGGGGGGAGAACAGGAAAAAGGGAGAGAGAGAGAGAGAGAAAGAGAGAGAGAGAGAGAGAGAGAGAGGCAGTTTGGTATTTTCTTACAAAGTTGTAGTTCTATATTATGACTCAGCAGTCTTGCCCCAAGTATTTACCCAACTAATCTGAAAATCTAAGTCTGCACAAAGATCTGCATGTGAATGTTTCTGATGGTTTTGTTTATAATCAGAAAAAATGGAAGCAATCAAGATTCCTTTAGTAGGTGAGTAAATAATAAAACTGAGGCATGTCCATGCAACAGGATATTGTTCACCATTTTTTAAAGATTTTATTTATTACTTTTGTATTTTATGTTTATGAGTGTTTTGCCAGCATGTGTATGTGCACCACATGCATGCAGTACTTACAGAGGCCAGAAGAGGGTGACATACCCCTGGAACTGGAATTACAGGTTGTTATGTGCCACCATGGTCCTCTGCAAGAGCAGCAAGTGCACTTAACTGTGAGCTATCTCTCCAGCTCCACAACTAGGTTTAAAATGAAAGTTTAAAATGCAAGTCAAGCAGGTGCCAGGCCCTCAGTTTGATCCCCAGCACCTCATGGGGTGAAAAAAGACATTGAGAAGCTTTAAATGTGTATTGGGAAGTAGTCAGTATGAAAAAGCAAGATATCCTGTAACTCTAACCATAAGATATTCAAGAAAAGGCAAAACTTAAAGACAGTAAAAAGATCAGCAGTTGTGGGGGGGGCAGGGAAATTGGGGAAGGGTTATAAGTGTGGACTGGGATAGGTTTAGGGTGGTAAAGTTTCATTGGCAAACCCTTGGCATTATGCATTTGTCAAAGCCAGTAGATATTTCTTTAAAAATATTTATTATTAAAAGGCCAGGCATGGTGGTGCATGCCTTTAATCCCAGCACTTGGGAAGCAGAGGCAGGCAGATCTCTGTGAGTTCAAGCCCAGCCTGGTCTACATAGTGAGTTCCAGTACAGCTGGGGCTACAGGGAGACCCTGTCTCAAAAAGAACAAAAAATTTATTTTAATTTTATGTGTATAAGTGTATGGCGTGCAAGTATATAAGTGCACCTGTGTCATGCAGTGGTCTAGGAGGTCAGAAGATTGTGTCAGATCTCCTGGAACTGGAGTTACTGATGGTTGTTAGCTGCCATGTGGGTGCCTCTTTTCCCACTCACTGAACATGGCCTGTGCACGGGGCATGGAAGAATAATTATACGACAAGCACTAGCATCCTTGATATGATATATAGAAAATGGCCTTTTACTTCTGCGAACTTCCTCCCCACAAGCCACAGTCCCAAAGCAGATGGATTCAATTAGATGGGTATTCTACAGGATACCTGACCAGTACTAGTCAAGACTGGACAGGCGATAAAAAGGAAAAGTCTAAAAATTTATCAGAGCTAAGAGAAGTCTAAGGAAATGTGATGACCATGTGTACAATTCTAGAATGGATAAGAACATTGAGGATGGGGAAATTAAGGAAATATGAATTAAGTATAGATTCCAGGTCATAGTAACAGATCAGTATTTGCTCATTAATTGTAGCAAATATGCTGACACAAGATGTTGACATTCGTGGAACCTGCAGAGGGAGGGCATATGGAAACTCTGTAATATCTTCCCAATTTTTCCATAACTCTAAGTCTCTTCTAAAGAAATAAAGTCAGATGCTGGAGAGATGGCTCAGTGGTTAAGAGCACTGACTGCTTTTGCAGAGGACTCGGGTTTGATTCCCAGCACCCACATGGCAGCTACGAACCGTCCTTAACTCCAGTTCCAGGGGAGTCCGAAGCCCTCTTCTGACCTCTGTGGCATTGCATGACCTGGGTGCACTCACATACATGCAGGCAATACACTCATACTCATAAAATAAAAATAATAAAAAAAATTTAAAGAAATAAAGTCAGGAATCCTTATGTTCTTATGCTTTGTGTGTTCATGTGTGTGCAGGTATACATGTGTGTGAGAATGAACAAGCTGTGTGTGTGTGTGTGTGTGTGTGTGTGTCTGTATGTGTGTGTGCATGGGCATAGAGGTCAGAGGACAACCTTGGGTGTCATTCATCAGGTGCCATCACCACTTTGAAGATCAAGACAGGGTCTCTCACTGCATTAGAACCCACTGAGTAAGCTAGGCTGGCCGGCAGCGAGCCCTAGGGATCTACCTGTCTCTGCTTTCTCCTCATGGAAGCATTATAGCCATAGATGCCTCCACACCTTTCTCTAAGGTCTCAAGATCCGTCCGTGTTTTTTTTGTTTGTTTGTTTGGTTTGGTTTGGTTTGGTTTTTTTTGGTCTTTTTGAGACAGCGTTTCCCTGTAGCCCCAGCTGGTCTGGAACTCACTATGCAGACCAGGTTAATTGGCCGTGAACTCACAGAGATCTCCCTGCCTCTGCCTCCCGAGTGCTGAGATTAAAGGTATGTGCCACCACGCCTGGCCTCAAAGTGCATTTAAAAAAAATTAAGAAACACTGTGAGCTCTCAGGGGAAATGACAATGTACAAGGCAAATCTTTTGTATGAGGAGAGACAGCTGGCAATGGAAAAGAGACCCATGTACAGGCCATTTCCAAACAGTGATGCGCTGTGATAGATCTTTGGTGAATGTCAAGCCTTAGAGATGTAGAGAAGAGCTTTCTGCTGATAACCCAGAAGACCAAGTTGAGGATCCAGTGAAAGAGCAACAGAAACTGGTGAGAAGTCCCAAGAGAGCCACCAGCAACATTGCAGAAAGGGGAAGTAGGTTGAAATGCCTTTAGTGGATATATGGTTCACAGGCTCAAATCACATTCATTCCTGCAAGATGGTAGATACTCAGGCTTTGACTTGGTTGGAATCTCCCTTGAAATGTAACTCTCATAATAAAATTCAAACCAAATGCCCAACTCCTGCCCGCATACTCAATGATAGAGACAGTTTATCCTTCCTGACAGGCTGTCTCTTACCACATGGCCTCTACCACAAACATATTTTATAGCCTCAAAATAGAATTCTTTATTTTGCCCAAAACAGCACAGCAAAACATCCCCTGTAATATATAAACCTGCATATATATATATAGAGAGAGAGAGAGAGAATATTTTCAATATTTTTCTTTTGTATGGAAGCTCAATAGTTTATGCAAGTGAAAAATATTGATGGAACAAGGGAAACTGACTGGGTGATGACTAGTTAGCCAGGTATTAACATTCAAAGACCAGATTAACATTAATTTTAGTAAGAAAAACAGTATTCAAAGAGTTCCTCTAAAGCTGGTACTCCTGGTTGTTCCATTCGCAGCCTGGCTCCTCTCAATCATGTCTCTCTCTGCCTTTGAAGTGGTACTAGAAAAGTACAGGAAATACCTGCCCGGTACCAAATTTTCACCATGCAAAATCATAATATCTTAAAAATGTATATTGGATTTCAAAACTATTTGCTTTAATTTTAAAGAAAGCTTCCAAAACTACAGGGTTTGTGACATCCTGCATAGGAGTAAGCATCTCCTTAGGCCATTGTCAAATTCTGTTTAGTAACTTATGTGCTCTCCCACCTCAGGAAGGTCAATAACCATCTGATTTCTTCTGTATCTCATGATTTGTTGTTAGCCTGCTTTTAACAAAGGAAGAACTGGTATGATTTAAATCAACTGGTTCCTTAGGTCTCAGAGTTTATGTTCTGTTTCAATATTACGTGTTCCTGTATACCCACAGAAGCAATCTCTTTTATGAAAAATTTAAAAAAAACCTCAACAGTTTCAGGGTTAACAATAGTAATTTAATTTAATTTAAATGTATAAGACCAAGCACGGGCACTTTCTAAAAGCCAAATATGAAGCCAAATCGCAAAATTACTCAGTAATTACAGACAACAGCTCTGATGTAGGGGCATAAGCACTGGTGTTTGGCTGCCCTTGCAGTTCCTCTTCCTGTTCTGCAAGCCCACCAAGAGACCCCAAGGGGAAAGTGCTTTCCCAATTCTGGGTTGAGGAGATCTGTGAGATTACAGGCATTAGAACAGAAGAGTTGCTCTCAAAACTGTGTTCTCTAAGATCATACTGAACAAGGGTGTGATGGCTAATCCTGGGTGTCAACTTGACTGGATCTGGGATTAACTGAAATGAGAGAGATCTTCTTGATTGGATCATCTAAAGCCAGAAGACACACCCTAAATGTGGGCCTTACCTTTTGATGGCAGCTGTATAAAAGGCCAAGGCAGAGGAGTACCCTGGGCTTCTTGCTGCTTGCCTTCTCTCTCCCTGGTGAGTTCGTCTTGCTGCTGTAGACTGAAGATTAGCTGATCTTTTGGAATTCATCAGACCTTCAGCACCAGATTGGTACTACTGAGACATCCAGCCTCATGGACTGAGCGACTATGGATTCTCAGCCTCTCCAGTGTGGTGCAGCCATTGTTGGACTACTCGCTCTCTATCCTGTGAGCTAAGCTGATAAATCTCTCTCTCTTTCTCTCTCTCTCTCTCTCTCTCTCTCTCTCTCTCTCTCTCTCTCATTCTACCGGTTCTGTTTCTTTGGAGAACCCTGACTAATACAAAGGGTCTCTTCTTACTCCTGATTTAAGTTGTCCCGTCCTAAGACATCACTGCTCCGGAAGTAGTTTGCTAGCTTTGATGCTTCATGGTTCAGCCTCTTCACACGCATGATTAAATTTCCAGAGCTGATAAACATGGCGCCACATGTGTTGTCCTCGTATATCTGAGGCTTAGGGTAATGTGCTGGGAAACGGTTTATATCCCCGAAGGAAGTGAAAGTGGCACTGTGTAACTAGCACTGGAACCAGAGTTGACCTTCATGCTTTAGGTGATACATCTTTAGCAAGTCCTGATGAGCTTTTTTCCCACAGCGGTTACACAAATAAAAAAAAAAAAAAAAGAAAAGAAAATTCTAAATCTTTGAAGAAAGAGATAAAGACACCAGGGAAGGACCTACCGTACCGAACGAATCGCCCGTCTTGCGAGGCGGATGCACCTTTATCTCTGTGAGGTGAAAGCCAAGTCTTACCTTACCCTTTTGCCTTTGTCTTTTTGTCTCTTTCTTCTCTTTGAGTCAGGGTAGCCTAGACTAGCCTTGCCTTACATCCTCCGGCTTCTGTCTCCAAGGTTCTGGGCTTACAGGTATGGACCACCAACCCTACCTTGATGAAATATAATTTATCAGACTCTTATTCGGTACTGATGCTTTTCTCCCCCTAATGACTCTGTCTAGTTTATGAAACCATTACCCTTATATTTTTCTAATTTTTAAATTTTTATTTATTTTTATTTTATGTGTATGAGTGTGTTGCCTGCATGTATGTGAGTGCACCGGTGTCGGGTGCAGTGCCGCAGAAGTCAGAAGAGGGCTTCGGATTCCCCTGGAAACGGAGTTAAGGATGGCCTGTAGCCGCCATGTGGGTGCTGGGAACCAAACCTGAGCCTCTGCAAGAGCAGTCAGTGCTCTTAACCGTGAGCCATCTCTCCAGCCCCGCCATTAACCTTATTTTTAAGAAGTTGCAATTCTAGGAATTATGAGAAAAAATATAAAGAGCCCATTAGCAAGTTATTTTTACAGTTAGCTCTAAGATCATCTCAAATTCCTTTTCTTTACACTGTCTTCTGTTGCTCAGGCTGTCTGAACTCATGAATTCAAGCAATCCTCCCACCTGAATCTACCAAGTTGCTGTTACATGTGCACATCACTATGCCCTGGTTTATTTCAGATTTTAGTGGACATTTTTACTGAGATAACAGATTCATATGGTTGTAACAAAAGACACAGAAAAATCCTTTATATACTTTGCCCAGTTTCTCTTAATGGTAACATTTTACAGAACTATAGTACAGTTTCACAGCCAGGTTATTAATGGTGATACAATTCATTCATCTTAAATAAAACCCTCGGCTCTGATTTCTGGCATGTGTGTGTGTGTGTGTGTGTGTGTGTGTGTGTGTGCTATAACATTTTATCACCTGTGTACAATTTAGTGCATCCACTGCCACTCAGCCTGCTGAACACAAAGAACCTGAGCTACCTTTATAAACTCACCCACCTCCTTCCTGTGCTTCTCCTGCCCTCAGCCCCACCCTTAACCTCTGGCAACTGCTATTCTCTCCCATGTTTCTAAACCTTTGTCATTAGAAATTATATAACTATTATATAATGGTATCATACAATATGTAGCATTTGGGATTAGTTCATTCATCTGGTATGATTCCCACAGACTCTAATATCCCCCTGGACATTATCCAAGTTGCTATATGTATGAGTAATTTAATTCTTCTGTATGGCTGCACATTCTACAATATCAGTGTATCTTAATTTGTTTCAAATTAATTTTTTTTTCTGGGGTGTGAAGTAGGGGTCAAGGCTCATCCACAGTACCCATATGTATTTCTGGCTATGTGAGGACCAGTTGTTTAAAAGACTTGCCTTTGGGGCTCATCAACAGATGATGGCTCATCAGTTAAGAGCACTGACTGCTCTTGCAGAGGACCCAGGTTTGATTCCCAGCACCAAAATAGTGACTGGCAACCATCTGTAACTCCAGGTTTAGGGAATCTGACACTGTCTTCTGACATCTGTGGGCACTGCAGGGCACGGGTGCACTTACACACGCAGATTTACTTTTATTTCACTGAAGTGACTTCTCTTGTCAAAAAATCAACTGGCTGTACTGTGTTTTTTTTTTAAAGAACTATCATTATTAGTAGTAGTACTGGTTGCATAGCAATCAAGATTACCTTAGAATCATGTAATACTTTATTGTTATTATTTTTATTTATTTTATGTGCATGAATGTTATGCCTGCATGTAAATGCATGGGTATCCTGCAGTACCCACAGAGGACAGAAGAGGGCATCAGAGTCCTTGGAACTGAAGTTATATGTGGTTGTTAGCTGCCATGTGGGTGCTGGGATTTGAACCCAGATCTTCTGCAAGAACAGCCAGTGCTCTTAACTGCTGAACCATTTCTCCAGTCCCGCTTTATTTTTAGATTTATCATATAAAGTAATATGTTTGGGGGGCAATTCCCAAAGAGGTCAGAGAGAGTGTCGGATCCCCTGAAAGTGGAGTTATGGACAGTTGTTAGCCACCATGTGGGTGCTAGGAACTAAACCCAGGCCCTCTGCAAACCCTCTGTAACTCTAGTCCCAGGGAAATCCAATGCTCTCTTCTGACCTCCTTGGGCACTACACAACATGGGTGCACTTATACACATGTAGGCAATGCACTCATACACATAAAATGAAAATAAAATAAATTTAAAAAGAACACTAAAAAGGAAAGAAAAAAGGAACTGGAGAGATGGCTCAGCTGTTAAGAGCACTGGCTGCCCTTGCAGAGAACCCAGGTTCAATTCCCAACATCCACATTACAGCTAACAACCATCCATAACTCCAGTTCCAGGGGAATCCAACACCCTCTTCTGACTCTGCTGGCATTGCACGACACGGGTGCACTTACACACATGCAGGCAATACATTCATACAAATAAAATATTTTTTAAAAGAAAATGCCTCGCAGATATGGCCACAGGTCAGTCCAATGGAGCAATTCCCCAATTGAAGCTCCCAGGTGTGTCAAGCTGACACTAAAGCTGTCCAGCACAATTGACCCCTTGTCAACTTGACACACAAACATGTCACTATTAACCACAAGCTTTCCATTTCTTATCCCCAAAGTACAATGTTAATATTAATATCACAACATAAAACAGTACAATTTTAAAAGTCCCATAGTCCTTATAAATCCAAGCACTTTGAAAGTCTCTTTTGAAAGTCAACTGAATTTTTGTGTATTTCATACACAGTGTCTTAGTCTTTTTGTACTCCCTCCCCATCAGCACCCGCCCATATCTCCCTGCACTGGATTTCATGCATTCTGTCATTTATGTTATGTTGAGGCCTATTGAGCCAAAGTAGTGTGTCTTGATGTCTCTCAGTGCAGGTTCATCCGCTGGGGTCTAGTCAGCCTATCTAGGGTCACTTCCTTAAAGAAGATCAGCTCTTCCTCACCCAGCAGTAATCAACTGACCAATAGATCTTCAGCTAAAATTGGAAATTCAATAAAAAATATATTCTTAAAAAAAGTCTTTCAACTATGTGCTTCTGTAAAATCCAAAACAAGTTAAGTACTGTTTTATTTCAAAAGGGAAGCTCAGGCAACTTAAGCAAAACCAAAGTCCAGCAAAGTAGTTCAAGGTTGAACACATCTGGGATTCACTCATGATCTTCTGGGCTCCAAAGGGCTTGGGCAGCTCCATCTCACTGCGTGTGCCATCCACAGCACACACAGCTTGTCTGGTAGGCTCAGAATGGCTGCACTCCAGACCTGCTACTACCCTTGGTGGTCATCCCATGGTCCTGGCATCTCCAATATGCTGGTGTCTCTACTGAAACCGAGGCTGCACCTTCACCAATGGGCTCTTAGGGTGCAAAGTCTCAGATTCTCTCCATGACCCCTTCAATCCTGGGGTCTTCACTGTAACTGAGGCTGCACTTTCGTCAATGGCCTTTCCTGGCCCCTCAGGGTGCTAAGCCTCAGCTGCTTTCTGTGCCCCTTCATACTTTCAAAACCAGAACCATGAAGGAGACTCTTACACAGTACCAAGTCCTGCTTCCAGCTTGAGCTGGAGCCTCGGACCCCCTCTGGACCACAGCTTCTGTGTGTGGACCCTGAGGAAATACTTCCCAAAAGATTTTGCCATAGTGATGCTGGTTTCCTATTACTCGCAACTGATTTTTTGGCCCCAGCTAACAAGCATCAATTGTCCCAGTAAAGCAAAGGTTTTACTTCAATGGTTCTGCTCTCTCTCTCTCTCTCTCTCTCTCTCTCTCTCTCTCTCTCTCTTGGCTTTTTGAAGCAGCGTCTCCCTGTAGCCCCAACTGTCCTGGAACTCATTATGTAGACCAGGCTGGCCTTGAACTCACAGAGATCCACCTGCCTCTGCCTCCCAAGTGCTGGGACTACAGGCATGCACCACCACGCCTGGCTTTTTTTTTTAATAATTTATTGAGAATTTCATACATGCATATAAGGTTTTTTTGATCAAATCCATGCCCACTCCCTCCCCTCCAACTCCTCCCATATCTCCCCATCACTTTTTCCCTGATAACTTCAAGTTCTCTTTCTTCTTCTTTATTTTTTTTAATGGGGCTTTTGGCTACTCTAACATTCCTCCCCTCTGAAGAGGTAACCCTAAAATCTTTTAAGGATTAAATAAAAGCTCCCAAATATTTTCAACGTTTTTGGCCTTTGGAATGGAGTAGGTTGCTAAGAGGCCCAAGGACATTGTGAGTTTTAGCCAAGAAACTGGCTACTTTTCTTTGGGGTCTTTTTACTCTAACTGCCTAGCCAATTCCTACCTCCGACTCTCCAATTATCATACCATCTTCTGAAGAGGTTACCCAAATTGCCAATAGGGAACCAGGCACAGACAGCTCTGGCTTCTTCCATGCTGAACAGGGACACAGGGTGAGGGAATTGGAGCACCCCTTCAGTGGGTCTACCTAAAAGTCTCCCAAATTGCATAACTCTTATCTCAAGGAGGAAAAGGAAATCTTTGAATCGTGACTAGGAGATGTGAAGGAGAAGTAAAGGAAAGAGTATTAACATTACAAGTTCTAGACAACTAGAAAAAAGTCAGCAGGACAATTTTCAAATGTTCATATGAGAGTCCATTGGAATTTCTTGACAAGGGCTTCCAAAAGCATCCCTCTATTGGGTTCCTCCTCATTTTTCTTTTGTCTTCCAAGGCTGGACTCTAGAGTGATAGATTCAGGATTTGCTTTCAGGTATTTTGATAGCTGTTGGAGTGGTTAGAATCAGTGTCAGTTCCCTCTCAAAGGCTTCAAATAGGGGGAGAAAACAAATTAATCACTCATTTTAGAACAATAGCTGGTTGTCCCACTTAGCTACAGGTGGGCACTACAGTATTGGAGACCAAGATTTGAAGTCTTACATCTGAGCAGCACTTTCTGGTTAGGAACAAAATCATCAATGAGAAATAATGGTCTAAATAACTTTTTATATAGACTTAAGCCTAATGTCTGGGAAGTGAAATCCCTTGAACTCTTAAAGAAATATACTGATGACTTTACTCTTTGGTTATACTTTCCTTTCGGGTGTTTAAGACCATTCAGTTGGCCCAAATAAATCTATTCATTTTTACACTTAATATCATTTGAGGATCTGTTCCTCAGGGGTCACATGGACTTGGGAGGAGCTCCTGGGGGTTCTGGTCTCTTCTTAATCACAGCTGATTCTTCAACCCTTGCCAACCAGGAACCAAATATTCTCAATTCAAAGTATCATACAAACAGCTTTGATAATCTTTACTTCGCTTTGAAGCTTCACAAGCCAGGCATCCATCATTTACACCTATTTCAGCAGAACTATTCCAAGCTCCACAGCAACAGCTCACTAAACTCCAAGTGCTCTATGGCTTTTCCAGCCCAAAGTTCCAAATGCACCCACAATCTTCCCCCAAACAACTGGGTCTGGCCTGTTACCACAATACCCTACTCTCTGGTACCAATTTCTGTTCTAGTTTGCCTTCAATTGTAACAAAACATTCTGACCAATACCAACTTGAGGAGGAAAGGGTTTATTTGGCTTATATCTCCTGAATCACAGTTCATCACTGAAGGAGCCCAAAACAGGAACTCGGGGCAGGAATCTGGAGGCAGGAGCTGAAACACAGGCCATGGACGAACGCTGCTTACTGGCTTGCTCCTTTGGCCTGTGCCCAACCTGCTTTCTTATACAGCCCAGGACCACCTGTTCAGGGGTGGCACCACCCACAGTGGGCTGAGCCTTTGCACATCACTCAACAATCAAGAAAATGCCTCACAGACATGGCCACAGGCCAGTCCAATGGAAGCAGTTCCCCAATAGAGGCTCCCTCAACTCAGGTATGTCAAGTTGACAACTAAAGCTATCCAGCACACTCACTCTCCTGGCCTCTTGAGAAGTTGGAAAAGTGGCAAGAACCCTTCTGGATGCTGCACGCAAGTCTGGCCATAGGTCTTCCTGTGGGCCTACGTTTCTCCACAGTCTTGCAAGCAGAAGTGCTGAATGCCTTCATTCCTGACTATCTTTTCAGGAATGTTTATACAGTGAATAGCCTTGAAAGACAAAGTATACTTCTAAAGCAAAGCAAAAGTTTGCTTACAGCCTTGAAAGAGAGACAGTGCCTTCCCCCACAGAAGCATATCGACTCTCCATTGTAAAAGCTTTGGTCTCTTGGAGTTAGAATTCTTTCCTACCTACACCCCACTGCATGTATAGATTGTACCGGGCCTTCTTGGTACCCGGGGTTTCGGCACCCTGGCTACTGCTTTTGCTTTGAACAACAAAACTCTCCTTCATCTCCGACCCAGAAGTTTTTTGCCTTCCATTAGCATCTATGGACTATGGGAGACTAGCTTGTAAACTGGCAAGGGAGGCAAAAATCTCAGACATATCACAATGTTCTCTTTGGGATGAGATCTTACTATGTTGCCCAGGCTGATCTTGAACTCCTGGGCTCAAGTGAGCCTCCTGCCTCAGCTTCTCAAATATCAGGGACTACAGGTAAGTGACACCATGTTTGGCTTCCATTTTATAATTCTTGCCAACTTTTGAGAGGTCATGAACTTTGTGTATCGGTTGGGTAGCTCCTCTGGGAGATTAGAGGACATGGCCGTCTAACCTCCTCTCACAGCTCCTTCCTGTCTAGGTGGCCTGATAAGCTTCACAGGCAGAGCTGCGATTCAGTCACAATTCTCCTTATAAGGACTGCCTCCAGCCTCCTGAATGGCTGCCCTGAGTTGAGTACTTTATGTCAACTGGCCTTCTGGGCTCACTAAACTTCACTAATATTTACCTCAAAGATCTGTGTGCATTTTGGAACACTGTGTGCCATATTTAGAGTATCATTTAGACTGTCTCCTGGCTAGATGCCAGGACACTGCTCATGTGGCAGGTGGTGGCTCTTCCTGGCTCAACTTCTTGTCAGCTACCAGGAAATGTTCACTAAGGATTTTTAAAAAACATTTTATCTGGGCTGGAGAGATGGCTCAGTGGTTAAGAACACTGGCTGTTCTTGCAGAAGACCTGGGTTTGAATCCCAGCACCCACATGGCAGCTAACAACTGTCCATAACTCCAGTTCCAGCGGGTCTGACGGCCTCTTCTGTCCTCCGAGGGCATTGCACAACATGGGTGCACTTACCTACATGCAGGCAATACACGCATACACATAAAATAAAATAAAAAATAATAAAATATTTTATCTATTATTTTTATTTTATGAGTGTATTGCCTGCATGTAGGTAAGTGTACCCATGTCCTGCAATGCCTGCAGAGGTCAGAAGAGGGTGTCAGATTCCCTGGAGCTGGAGTTATGGATGGCTGTTAGCTGCCATGTGGGTGCTAGAAATCGAACCCAAGTCCTCTCCCAGAGCTGCCAGTGCTCTTTACTGCTGAGTCATCTTTCCAGCCCCAATAATGTCATTTTTTTTTTTTGGTCAAATTTTTAAGTTACTGAAAATATAAGACTCTGAGTAAATGTAAGTTTCTCAAAAGACTAATATTTTTCTTTACCCAATTCCCAAGATTTTGAACATAATAAACAGTTAATGTCAGAAGATACCAAATTTGCGATTCAGAGAGCTAGCTGCCCTCCACTCCCCTGCCAGACACAGCACTGGTTTTACCACAGATGCCAGAAATAACCCATTCTCCTGTAGTCTTCCACTCCCGCACCACACCCCTTCACCTGACCACTTCCCCAGAATCCATACCAGCAAATTCCCAGAGAACCAAAGCTCCAGGTTGTTAGTGCCCTGGCTGATTGCTAGCTCTCAGGGAGGGAAGAGGTGTTTAGGTGGGTTAGCATCTTCTTGCAACACAACCATTGACAAGAATGATGGTGCAAGCAGTGCATGTGATCCCAGTGCTCAGGAGGAAGAGGCAGGAGGATCCAGTGTTCAAGGTCATCGTAGCAACATAGCAAGTTCAAGGCCAGTCTGGACTACATGAGACACTGTCTCAAAAATCAATCAAACAAACCAAAAAAGAATGAAATTTCAAAGCTTTGTTCTTCCAACAAATATAGTAAAATCAACAGTCAAGGAAATGAGCCTGTTACCAGCCTGGGTGGCGCTGGACAGGAGGTGCTGTCTACACACGTTGTGTATTTGCACTCAAAATGGAGCCAAATGCTGCATTGAAAAGTAGTATCCTGAAGGCCATCGCTCACACAGCTTGTGGCAGGACACAGACGGGTCTAGGTAGTGAGCTGCTGTTCCTGTACTTCCCGCTCCTTGCCGCACTTCCCTTCCCCTTTCTTTTTGCTGCTCTGTGAGACTATACCTTTTTCCAAAGGAGTGTTAGCACATGTTTTGCTTGGGCCCCGTTTTCTAGGGAATTCCAGTTAGACGATCTCCTTTTCCACTTCATTCCCCATAACAGCCCCGTAGAAAACATCGGGGCTTGCCTTCTTATTTGCATATGCAATTGCAAACATATTTCTGTTGCAATCGTGCACATTTTAATCTATTTAAGAGTTATGTTCTTTGCTTCATTTCTCATTCCGTTTCTAACTTTTCCAATCATCCATACATGCTGGTATGTGAACATCCCTTCCGGGTTGCCTGGCCCTCCATGGCAAACATTCACCTTTTCTTCCCTACCCACTCTGCACTGATGGACACCAAAACTTTCCAAACCTCTTGCTGCAAACAAAGCTACACAGCTGATTTGTATTGGAAACATTCATCTCATGCGGTGTCAGAATTAAGTGTTGGCCAGTTGCAATCCATATTAGGAAATTCAAGGTTTTTCAGTTACTTACTGTTACTCTGGATTTCACTGTGTTACCCGCGTTTCCCGGCTGGCATATGGCGCTCGAGGTGACCCTCTGACATTTGAGGTGCCTATAATGATGCTCCTGGCTGCAGACATACCCTGTTCTTTGCCTCACTAGAAATGCTATCAGGTGCTGCAACTCATTTGCAGAGACGTCCCCACAGATGTTCCCTCTTTTCTCCTGTCCCCACGAGGTGTGCTTTCAGGTCTCTGAGAAACTCACCGCTTTTGAAAACTCTGCTACAGACACACGCCTCTCTCTGCTCTCCGGCCCCCTAACCTGCCTATGCATCCATCATTTCCGCTGTATTTTTTATCGACCCATCAGGTGTCCCTCACTTTTACCTTTGTGTCCATTTTCTTTCTTGGGGTCAGTTCCTTCTGGCTAGAAACTCTTTGCGTCTTTTATTGCCAGTAGGTAATGAATTTTCTCAGTTTTAGGCCATTTGAAAACTGATTACATTTCATCACTGAAGGATATGGAAAGATAGCCATAGCATTCAAAATTGGCATTTATTCCCTTTTGTGCCTTAAATAACTCATCCCCTTATTCTCTAGCCTCCTTTATTCCTGTTGGAGTGTCAGCTTAACTTTTTTTACATTTATTTATTTTACATTTATTGGGCTGCTGAATCACCTGGCTATCAGTTTGAAGTTTGTTTGTTTGTTGCTCTTATTCTGTAAACTTGTCTTTGATTTTAGCAGTTTAACTACAATATGCTTTCATGTGGGTCAGTTGGTTGTTTTTAGTTTTGAAAATTAGTTAATTTTTTAAAGTTAGCTTACAAAGAATTAGATTCTCAGGAGCTGGAGATGGTTCTGCAGTTAAGTACCCTTGCTGCTCTTGCAGAGGACCCAGTCTCAGTTTCCAGCACCCACAATAGGTGACTCACAACTGCCTGTAATTCTAGCTCCAGGGGATCTGATGCCCTCTTCTGGCTGGGGGAGGGGGAGGAGGCGTCTGTATGTACCACATGCATGTGCACGTGAGTGTGCGTGTGCATACACACACACACACACACACACAAAATCTTAAAAAATAATTGGGTTTTCATTGTGGCATCTTTCAAACAATTTGATTTTTTTTCTCCCCATCTCCCATCCTTCATTGAGCCCTCCCACCCCCAGAAGCTTCCAGAAAAGAGATTTTCTCATCACATGTGACCTTATTCACTCCCCTGCCTCTGTTCCTCTATCATGGTCTCCTGTCCAGGTTCATAGTACCCACTCTCACAACCCCTTATTTATATACATACAAAAGTTAAGATTTTTGACAACAAACATTAAGAGTTGGGAATCTGCATATGAAAGAGCATGGTATAGCTGGTTCACATGGTAGTTCTACCTTTGATTCTTGGAGGAACCTCCACACTGATTGCCATAGTGGTTCCAATAGTTTATACTCCCACTGGCAGAGGATAAGAGTTCCTTTTCCCCCACATCTTCACCAGCATTTGTTGATACTTATTTTCTTGATCATCACCATTCTGACTAGGGTGAGGTGGAATCTCAAAGTGGTTTTAGTTATGTTTGTGAATTTCTTTTTGCTTATCATTTTGGAGGGCCAAGCTCCTTGAATCTGTGGATTTGGTCTTTTATAAAATTTAGACAATCCTGTACTTTTATCTCTCCATATGATGGAGATGTTCTATCCCATTCTGTCTCTGTCCTCTCTTAGAATTTTAATGATATGACTGTTAAATATATTAGTGTATCCTATATAACCTTTGTACTGTTATCTCTTTGGCTTCTGTTTATTTTCCTCTGTGCTTTAGTTATCTTCCAATTTGTCTTCTAGTTCAAGTCTCTACACAACAGTGTTCAGTCTGCCATTAAACTGACCTAATCAGCTCCTGATTAGTTATAATTTTCAATTTATATCACCTATCTTATCTTTTATGTACATTTCATTCTCTCTTTTCATTGATTCCATTTACCCTGTTCTCCATTTTATTCAACGTATTAATCACTAGTGGGACAATTTAGAGTTTTGAATGTAACATGCTGGAGTGTGTAAAGTGTTAATCATTAAGCTCGGCGTGTTGTACTCACACATTACACATGCATACGATCATCACTCCATCAGGATACACAGAAGGTCCTACTTTCCCAGCTGACTCTCTAGTACTCTCCTACCCCAAACAGAAGCATTGTTCTGACTTCTATTATTATCTGCTGGTTTTACTGTTTATTGGACTTCAAAGGTCTTATCCTTTGTGTCTGACTTTGCTCACTTGATGCCATATCTACAAGTTTCATCTGTGTTGTTTGTATTTTACCACTTTATTCTTCTTTCTTGGGGTATAGTAAGTATACCCTCAGTTAGCTGTAATTTTAAAAATTCAGTATCATATTAAGAAACATTTGGATTATCTCTAGTTCGGTGCGTTTATCAGTTACTTTTCTGTTGTGATAAATATCATGACCAAGGCAACTTCTAAAAGGAAGAGTTTATCTGAGCTTATGGTTCCAGGTAAGAGTCCATCATGGTGGCAGGAACCAAAAATTCAGTGAGCTCACAACTTCAAGGCAAACAAGCAGGGAGAGTGAACTAGGAGTGGGACCAGGTATGAACTCTCAAAACCCATCCCTCAGTGTGTGCTTCCCCCAGCAAGACCATACCTACCAGAGATTCCATGGCCTCCCCAAACAACATCACCAACTGGGACCAAATGTTCAAATATTTGAGCCTATGGGGGACGTTCTCATCAAACCACCACAGGCTACTGTGAATAAAGCAGGTATAGCATTCTGTATGTGTCTCTTGGTAAATATTTTTATGCATTTTTTCTTAGGTATAGATCTAGAAGTAGACATACTGAGGCCAAAGGCAGGTGTATCTTTAGCTTTAGTGGAGGCTATTAAATAGGTTTTCAAAGCTAATTACGCCAGTTGTCAATCTACTGCCTATCTCCTTCAACCCACATTTAATTGTCTTCTCTCTCAGAGGGCACAATATTAAGCTTTGACTATAAAGAGTAGCAGCAGGCGCTGTACAGGGCTTTCCTCTTCCTGCTTCCTGCTCACTGGGCAGGTTCCTGTAGCATGTGACAGCCAGAAACACACAGCATGTCTCGCTGGGTAGTTTCCTCCAACGTTAACGCACAGCGTGTCATTCCTGTGGAAAGCACTGCAGTAACTTCTGTGGTACGACACCCTCCTAAGGATGGTTTTTCTCAGCACCCTCGGAGGTGACCCACCCATGCTTTCTATTGAATTTTACCTTCATGGAACTTCGACAAGCTTCAGTGTCTAGTGGGTTATGGCTTCACCATCTCCAGCCAGATAGAGAATTCTGCCCTGGGGAATAGTCAGCACCTCATCCAGTGTTGTCCTTCCCTCAGCCTTAGGAGGTGCTCCCTCTAGCTGCCATTCCTCTATTACTTGGAGTTCTCATTTCTCTTGAGTAAACAATCTCCTCTTACACTTGATAATTCTTTAGAGTGAGACATCCTTGTCCAAATCACTGTGTGGTTCCTGTATCTTGAGCAGTCCCAAACTGATCATCACTATACCAGTTTATACTTTCACCAGCTACATAAGAGACCCAGTTCTGGGTCTGGAGAGATGAATCGGTGGTTGAGAGCACTGGCTACTCAGCCTCTACATGGTGGCTCCAAACAGTCTGTAACTCCAGTTCCAGGGGATCTGATGCCCTCTTCTGGCTTCTGTGGACACCAGGCATGCAGGTGGTATACTTACAAACATGTAGACAAAACACTCATATACATAAAATAAAAACTATTTTTTATTTTTTTAATTTACTTTAAGTGTATGAGTGTATTGCCTGCATGTATATAAGTGCATTTGTGTCCTACAAAGTCTGTGGAGGCCAGAAGAGGGCATTGGATCCCTTAGAACTGGAGTTACAGGCAGTTGTTAGCTGCCATGTGGTTGCTGGGAATTGAACCTGGGTCCTCAGGAAAAACAGCAAGCGTTCTTAACCGCTGAGCCATCTCACCAGCCCCTATAAAAACAAATCTTAACAGTAAAGATCTAGTAAGTTAATAAAAGATTAACTTATAAAAAAGAGAAAGATCCAGTTTTTCTACAATCAGTTACTTTTTTTTTTTTTCGTTTTTTTGAGACAGGGTCTCTCTGTAGCCCCAGCTGGCCTGGAACTCATTTTGTAGACCAGGCTGGCTTTGAACTCAGAGATCCACCTACCTCTGCCTCCTGAGTGCTGGGGTTAAGGACTTGCGCCACCACGCCCAGCCAATCAGTTACTTTTAAAGTCGTTATCTACCAATCATAATATCTGCGTGATCTAGAGTGTCTGTTTGTGCTGTCAGTTTTTTCTCTTGTCAATCAATTATGCTTTCATGTCTCTTCATAGATCGAATTCTTATTGTTTTTTCAGTAAGGATGGAACCCTGGTCCTCAAGCATACTAAAAACATGCTCTTCCACTGATCTACATATGAGCCTTTTAAAATATTTTATTTATTATTTTAATTTTAGGTGTATGAGTGTATTGCCTGCATGTATGTGAGTGCACCCGTGTCATGCAATGCCATGGAGGTCAGAAGAGGGCTTCGGATTCTCCTGGAACTGGGGTTAAGGATGGTTTGTAGCCACCATATGGGTGCTGGGAATCGAGCCTGGGTCCTCTGTAAGAGCAGTCAGTGCTCTTAACCGCTGAGCCATCTCTCCAGCCCACATATGAGCCTTTTTAAATGACTTTATTCATTATTTATTTTATTTTATTATATTTTACTATTTGGGAAATTGTATATAATTTGTCAACAGAATGTTCAGTTTTTCTCTGCTAAGCAGATGGGTATGAGGAATGATCACATAAATCTGAGATTAAACTGGACCAGGACTTGGTTTTGATTTCTGGAAGACTCAGTTTCTGGTTTACTCTATCCCTAGCATGAGGCAAGTGTTGACTAAGAGCCTTGCAGGTTTGTGTATCCTTAGCCATGAAAAACAATGACTACTTAGCTCTTCCCTTGAGAGGTTCCTGGTCCAGTTACCAAGATTCTCTCCCAACGGAACTTCCAAATCTGCCCCCAAATGATGTGGGATCTGGCTTTGTGTATCAGACAGGCCCTTCCTTCTTGGGAAGAACTGTGGGACTAGGAAATATTTCATTCTATTTATTTATTTATTTATTTATTTATTATTTATTTATTTATTTATTTGTATGAATTTATGCCTGCATGTATGTAAGTGCACCTGTGTTGTGAAATGCCCAGTAAGGTCAGAAGAGGGCATGTGTCAGATTCCCCTGGAACTGAAGTTATGGATGATTGTTAGCTGCCATGTGGGTGCTGAAAATCGAACCTGGGTCCTCTGCAAGAGCAGCCAGTACTCTTTACCACTGAGCCATCTCTCCAGCCCCTTATTCTTTTTTAAAAGATGCATTCTTTGGCCCACAACTCAGCAAAAAAGAAATTAGCTGTATGTTTAAAGTCACATGTGTTCTCATTTATTATTCTACCATTCTATGGCCCCTAAAAGCTTTGCTAATTACTTTTCTATCAGGCACCCTCCTTCTGGGCAAACAATTATTTACTGGTGCCCCTACTTGGGTAGAAATGGGCATCTGGTGAACCCCATCCTATTTTGTTGCAGCAGGACCTTACTGGACCACAATCTGATGAATCCTCCCTAGAAGAGGAAATCTTGACTTTTGAAAATCAAAACCATCACTAACTAACTCCACTTCCAAAGGATCCAATGCCCTCTTCTGGCCTCCATGGACATCCCGTGCATGGGGCCCACTTACATACATGCAGACAAAACACTCATGTGCATATTTACTAAATAAATAAATAATTTAAAAAGAAAATCAAAACTCTTTTCAAACTATTTTCATTAGCACGTGTTTCAAAATCTTAGACTGACCTTTCTTAAAAAATGTCTGCTCTTATAATGCTATGATATCTACAATAATAATATATAATCTAGGCCAGCGTGGTGGCACACAGCTTTCACCCCGGCACTCGGGAGGCAGAGGCAGGTGGATCTCTGTGAGTTCAAGGCCAGATTGGTCTACATAGTGAGTTCCAGGACAGCTGGAGCTACAGGGAGACCCTGTCTCAAAAAGACCAATAAAATAATAATAATAATAATAATAATAATAATAATAATGCCCTGGTTTAATGTCACAGAATAGAAAGACTAGGATAGCAGAACAGAGCTGAATGGGATGCAATAGAATATATCAGAGGATGCCACATATAGTAAAGATAATTATTGTTTGATGAAACTTTTGTGTCATTTGTTTGTGAGTGAATTCTGATTTGCAATGCAAAACCTACATCTTCCAATGGATTGTGACTCCAAAAAAGTTTTTTATTTATTATTTTTATTTTATGTGCATGAGTATATTGTCTTCATGTGTGTAAGTGCACCTGTATCATGCAATGCCTTCAAAGGTCAGAAGAGGGCATTGGATTCCCCTGAACTGGAGTTACTGACAGTTGTTAGCCACCATGTGGGTACTGGGAATCAAGCCCAGGTCCTCTGTAAGAACAGCCAGTGTTCTTAATCACTGAGCCATCTCTCCAGCCCCAGTGACTCCAAAAGTTTAAAGCCATGGACTTAAGTTTTAATAGAGGAAGTGCCAAGAAGGAAAAAAATGATTAGAAACAAATCTGTGAGTTGAATATGGAAAACTTTTTGGCAAAGTGTGGTGGTGAGCAGGAAGACTAGTTGGAAACTGTCCTTCTGGCTCCAGAGAGCAAGAGGGAACCTGTGGAGGGGGTGAACTATGAGTGCAGAAGTAAACCTTGTGAGGTCACACTCATAAAGAATCTGGGAAGTGACTGGAATATGAGGGAAAAAGCCATGGGGATTCTGAGAGCAGACTATAGTAGTTCTCATTGCTACATCATAAGTAGGGGAAGGACAGCCTTGAACTTGTCAAAGTAGAAAGTCCAGTTAAGGAGCAAACTAGCATGGGCCCAGGCAAACTGCTTTTCTGGCTTATGGTTGGTGCTTCTGGGTCATCAAAAGATCTAATTCCAGGCCCAGCCTGAAGACACTGTAACTGGAACAAGACTGTTTTCCTATTTACCTGCTTCCCTAATACCAAACACACACAAGTAACCTGTCTGTTCAGGCCACCTCATATGGCAGGAAGAATATAAAATTTATGGTCAGGACAGCCTATCTCTAGGCCTGTGGGCTATGCCTGGATGGATTTGCAGTCTCTTAACATTTAGAACAGGGCTGGTAAGACCTACATAGGTACTTGAAAGGTATGCAGAGCCAGCACCATATGCAGTAGCCAGCAGATCATATATGAGTCCTCAGGAACTCAGAGCTACTTTTATCCCCAGGGACCAAACTGGAGCTGTAGTTGGGCTATGAGGACCTAACTGATTTCCAGTCCAGGGGTCCCCAGGCCACCCCAGTTTGCTCACTAAACCAATAGGCGCTAGCTTTAGTCTGTTCTGAGGCACAGTATTGAGCAAGCTTGGGGCAATGGACATAGCACACTTGCTTTGTCACTAAGTAAGGAGGTTCCACTGTGCATCAGTAAGAAGTGCTGACCTTTATTCTATTCCAGGAGTTGACTCCTGGCCTATTGGCTGGCTTTGACCTTGGGCCAGGAAATCTGGTCTGTGCTCTTTCTGGGTTCTTGGCCAGAAGTCTGGCATACCATGCTGCAGACAAGCCTGATCAACCATGCAAATCTGCTGGAATATTTAGAAAGGCTTCAGTTCAGTCCTGCCTCACTATACAAGATTTTGCCTCTCCATTCTCAGCCTGGTTGGTGGATTCTTCCTACTCCTCTGACCTGGCTCAGCAATCAGCTCTCACTTGGTCCTTCTGTACCTCGGGTTAGGTGTTCTTCCTCTGTGCTTCTTTCCAACACCATGTACCCCTTAGTTAGACAGCAGATTTCTGCTCCAATGCTAGGCACTCAGTGGGTGCTTTGTCAAGTGCTTACTGAATTAACTCTTAGACCTGGCTTTTGGTGCTCAGCCACTATGTTCTGTAAAGACCTTGCTTTATTTCAGGGTCCAGAGAACAGAGGAGGCAGCCCAAATGAGATAATCTATCCCTAGCTATTCCCTGGAAACTTTAAGGGCTCTGTCGGAGAATCCCATGAACATGGCTTTAATACACAGTTATATGTGTCCCATTTCTGGGGAGACATATGAAGGATTTCTGTATGGAAAAAGGAGAGCTATCTTTCTACTCTTGTGTTGAAGCTATCTCAGTTCTGCCAATCAGGGCCCAAGAAAGTCTATCTCTTGACAGAAACAGGCTATGAGGGGCTGCTGGCCAGCCAGTATGCTCTCTGTCCCCCCAAGGCCTGTGGTAAATGGAAGGCGGAGGAGAGGCAGTTCCAGTGCAAGACCCAGGAGTCAAGGTGAACTTCTGATCTTCAAGGCCTTTCCGTAATAACTTCATTTACTCCCTACTGCCGATGAAAGACACTTTCCATGGCACATAGTCTATTCCTCTGCCCTGGGTCCCTGGGCCTTAAGAGTAGCAGATGGGAGCAGAGATGTAAGGTGTATGTGGCTCTCATCAAATGGCTGGTGGCTGGGATGCCCATGGAAGCCTGCACTAGACAGATCCTCATTGTGGCCCGAAGGATGCAGGGCTGTAAGGTCCCCTGAAGCCTAGGGTGGAAGGAAAAGCTCGCAAAATGGGAAGGCATGTATAAAGCTGGCCTACATATAAAAGAATGTCCTCAGAAATGGCACTGATTGGTGGGTATGGTGGCATAGGACCCTATCTAACAGAAAGATAGAAAATGAAACAGCATTGAGAATTAGAAGAAGATGCTGTTTCTCCTCCACTAGGCTATCATCTACAATTCACACAATAACAAGGATTGGCAAGAATGTGGGGACAAATGCTGGGCCAGGTAGCAGGCGCTTTCCTAGAGCTGGAGAGAAAGGCAGAGACAGATCTCTGGCACTTGCTGACCCAACATAGCCTACTCAGCCAGTTTCAGGTCAGTGAAAGACCATGTCTCCAAACAAACAAACAACAAAACAACAACAAAATTCAAACAAAACAAAATGAAACGGTGGATGGCACCTGAAGAGTAGCACTCAAGGGGGCTGGAGAGATGGCTCAATGGTTAAGAGCGCTGCTCTTGGAGAAGATCCAGGTTCAGTTCCCAGCACCCACAGGGTGGCTAACAACCATCTTAACTCCAGTTCCAAGGTATCTGATGCCCCCTCTGGCCTCCACAGGCATTGCATGCACTTGCATGCAAAACGCTCATAAACATAAAATAAAAATAAATAAAGCAAAAAAAAATTTAAAAGAAGAATGATATCAAAGGTTGTCTTCTGGTCTCCATAGGCAAGTTGCATACATATGCACATGCACACACCTGCACACACAGACATGCACACACACACACACACAAATGTGGAGACAGTGGTAGGAATGTGAAATGATCCAGCTGCTTTGAAAACCGTTTGATATTTCGCCAAAAAGAGTTACCCAAGTGACCTGGCAATTCCACTCGAGGTGTATCCAAGAGAAATGAAGATGTTCACACAGACTTATAATGTTCATAGCGGTTTTATTCATAACAGCTGGAAGTGGAAACCTAAGTATCCAAGGACTGGTGAATGGCTAAACAAAACGGTGTACATACAGCAACAGATTGCTCAGTCGGGGATGGGTCTGAGGCACCCCACACCGGACGGCACACACCCACAGGTGTGTGAAGGAAGCTAGTCACAGAAACCTCATTTATAGGAAATGTCCTGAATAGACAAATCCACGGAAGCTGAAAAGTAGATTAGTGGTTTCCAGAGAGTGAGGAGAGGCTGCGCACACAGGTTTTTATTTGTTGGGGGGTGGGGAGTAGTGGCTAAAATATCTTGGAATTAGATCCTAACTACGGTTGCGCAACTTTGTGGCTATAACAAAACCAATGGGAAAAGGTGTCATTTAACGGTACGTGTGGATCAGATCTCAATTCTCATAAACCGGGTGGGGTGGGGGTAAAGGGGGAGAGCACTAGCCAAACAAACAACGAAATGGTGCGCGACTGTCGCCTCCTGTCCAGGTCGCTTCCGATTGAACGAACTTGGAGGCCTGGAATGGCGCACCCATCCAACTCTGTCAGCAGGCCCTTGGAAGAAAGAGATTCTGGGGACGCTGTGACGGGGGCGACAGGGATCGCCAAGGACTGGGGAGGCGTCTGCGGGTTCCGAAGTTGGCGGGCCACAGCCGAGCGCTGAGGCTTTTAAAGACGCCCGGGGGCGAGTTTCCTTTCCGTGTCCACCTGAACGCTGCGGGTAGGTCCGGGTGAGTGCGCGGGGCGATGCACGGGCTGGGGTCGCGGTGGGGGCGGCGGGCGGGCTCTCCCACGCCCTCGGTGGAGCTGGGTCTCGGGTGAGCGCAGAGATCGGAGCGGGAATGCACTAGCGGCTCGGGTGCGCG
>NW_008341827.1:17199-84898 GCF_000622305.1 Nannospalax galili | reverse complement strand
GGCGGGGCGGCTGGCGCGGAGCCAGCAGTCTGTGGCGCGGGGCAGGGCGGGCGCGGTGCTCCTCCTCGGGGCGAGCGTGGAGGAGGCGGCCGGAGGGCCGGAGCCCAGCGCGGGGCCGGAGCGCGGTGAGTGGCTGGGCAGCCGGGCGCGGAGAGGCCGGGCGGGCGGGCGCTTTGTTCCGGGACTGGAGGTGTGGCCGGTCTGGCTCCTCGGCTCGGGCTCCGCACGCACCGGGCGCCCGGGGCTGGTTGTGCGTGGCCTCTTGTCCCCATCACGGGCTCCGGCATAACGGTGCGCGTTGAAGGAATCGGTCACCATCCGGACCCCAGTGGGGACGGCCTGCTTGCAGCTCCGAGACCCTTTGCTGGTAGTCACCCCTGGGGTCCTCGGCTGCCCGGGTAAGGACTCTGCGGGAAGGTGGGCGGCGGGATGGGGTGGCTCCTTACCCCCAGTTTAAAAAATGGCCTTAAGGAGGGTAGGGATCCGCGGAGGGGTGGCACATTTATGTGGATAATGAAAGGCAGCTGGTTCATAAACAACTCCCAGAGCCCCGGGTTCTGGAAGCTGGGGCGCTGGTCACAACTACGGCCTGCGCTCAGACACTAACCTGCCCGCTGTGTGTGATACGCACTGCCAGCTCCTGCCCCGCGGGGAAGGTAGGGGTGCAAACTGAGTGACAGTTCAGAGTGGTCGTGGGGATAGCTCAGGAGCCCCTGCTCCAGGCTGGGAGGTCAGGGAAGACTTTCTAGAGCTGATGCAGGCCGCTGCTTGGGCTCCTGACATCCAGTTAGATCCTGTAGCTGCTGAGGTGACTCTGGGCCTGGGGCAAAGTACAGTCCAGAGAGGGGGACAAAGACCACTTCCCCTGGGCTCTGATCTCACCGCTGGGATGGCCTCTGGTGGTGGGAAACCTCCTTGGTCTACAGTGTTTTTTGTTCTGGGTCTCACACTGTCTTGGACTAAATTAGAGAGACTGACTGATGAGGCTCAGGACTGTGGCCACCAGAGGACTGGCTGGCAGCAGGAGTAAGCAGATCTGACTTGAAAGCAGGGCTTACAAAGACCAGGCACTTGTTCATCATCTGACAGGATGCCTCCAGAAAGATTTTATTATCATGCTATCCAGATAGGGCAACAACTTCCCAGGACTGTGTCTAAAAGTCCCCTCGATTGACCTTGTGTCCATTCTGGCCCTTGTTGTGAGGGTCTTCTGGTGCTGGGTTGAAGGCTGTCACTGCCTGAGTTATGCATTTATAGACTAGCAGCCCCTGCTCTGCAGTGGTGGTTGAAGTGTGGGGTGGTGGCTATGTTATTAATAACTGACACGTGTCAGGGCTTAGCTGTGAACAAAGCACTTTCACTGAAGCACTTCTTAGAGTTTCTCCTGCTTCTTTTCCCAGGGAAGAAATTTGAGCTCCTAACATTCCATAAACCTTCTAATTTCCTGTAAATTGCACGTCCCTGCTGACTGGGGCTGAAAATGTTTCAGGCCGTGGTGTTTACTCATGGGTCTGTTCACACTACCCAGCAGCCAGTTAGCATCTCTGTGGTTTATGGCATAGTTTGGCCTTTCTTTGCCAGAATGGGAAGCATGGAGCTCTGATGCTTGGGGTTTCAAGGTCATTCTCATTGGAGAGCGGGAGAAGAAGCCCAGTGCTGTGATAGCAATTGTCCCCCCCACCCCAGATGTGACCTTGACATTTCCTTATGGAAGAGAGAGGGCCCAAGGCCCTCTGGGGAGGCAGGTGACTGACTGTCTTCTAAGACTGTAAGCTTTGCTCCTACATAAACTAGTTTCCATTTTCCACTCATATGTTTGCAGCTATAATAAGGCATTTTTGTGACAAGTGTAGCTTTTATTATTAGCTTTAGCCTCGGGTATTTCACACCTTCTCATAGAGTGACAAGTGACTTTCCGGTAAGGCTCGTTCCTGTGAGCATTTGGAATCAGGAAGGACTGTTATGAACTGAACCCCTTGAGTGACTGGGTCCTCATGTCACATGTAGACCAGCCTATGGATCTATTGAGTTTTCAGGGAAATGTGTTCTCTATTCTCTTTATTTTTTGGCCTTTTTTGAGACAGGGTCTCCCTATAACCACAACTGGCCTGAAACTCACTGTGTAGACCAGACCAGGCTGGCCTCGATCTTATAGAGGAGATCTGCCTGCCTCTGCCTCCCAAGTGCTGGGATTAAAAAACATGCGCCACCACGTCTGGCTCTATTCTATATTTTATACCTGTAGTAATCATTATAATCTTATCTACCAATGAAATATCCTAGTGTGCCTTCCTACAAGTATCTGAAAATGTATTGTTCATGAAACTTGTGTAGTATGTACAAACCATACTCATGTGAACTAAGTGGGAATTAGGTTCTTGTACAAAGTTGGAATGCTCTCAATTGTCTAGAAGATATGCATTGAGTTCCAGAGGCTCTGTACGTGCCAGTGCCAGGCAGGTGTGAGCCAGCTGTGAGTATAGTCACCTTTATATAGAGATGGGGAAAGCGAAGGAGTTGGGTTAGCTCCTTGTGACCCAGGGCACCTACCAGGCACCCATTTTATAAGGCAAAGAACTTTGTTGATAGACTCTGAGGCCTTCCTTGCCCTCATAAGCTTAGATGAAGCCTCTGGGCCCTGTGGTCTGACTCAGTGGGGAGGCTTTTGTCTTTAAGTAACAAAACTCAAACAACAGTCTAGGCTCTGATTTCCCAAAGGCACTCTCAGCTTATGTGACATCACTGTACACAGCCACTGTACACTGTACCTGTACTTGGGACAGGTAGCCAAGGGGGCTCAGGCTCTGGAATCTAGAGTCATAGTTTTTGTGATTTTGAGACACAAATATGTGTGTGAGAAGTCCAGAAAACATTGTTTGATGTTCAAAGTTGAGCATATTGTTTGATGTTCAAAGTTGAGCATAAGTTGAGCACATTTTTAAATATGTGTGTGAGAAGTCCAGAAAACATTGTTTGATGTTCAAAGTTGAGCATATGGATTGTTGTTGTGACAAAATATCTGACAAACATAATTTAAGGAAGGAAGGGTTTATTTTGTCTCTCAGTTTGAGGGTATAGCCCATCATGGCCAAAAAGGGTTGTTGGTGAGGGTGGCTTGAGCTGTGACAAGAATGTGAGGTGGCTGGTCACACTGCATCCAGTCAGGAAGTAGAGAGTTGAATGCTGATGCTCTGTTTACTTTCTCCTTTTTATTTAGTCCAGGACCTCAGCTCATGGGATGGTGTTATTTATGTTCAGGGCAAGTCTTCCCAATTAAATCGCTCTGGAAATACCCTCACAGTCATGCCCAGAGGTATGTTTCCTAGGTGATTCCAAATCCCATCAAGGTGACAAAATTAGCATCACAGCATATGACTCAGGGCAGTTATGAATCTCTGAAATTGAGCCCTGGGCCCTAGGTTGTGACCATCGCTGGTCTATTGCCCATTGCTTCATTAATGGTTCGAGGAGACCTGTTGTGTGGCCCTATTGTCCCAGCCAGATAAGCATGCTGTTCTAGAGCAGCCTGAAAGGACAGAGGTGGTCACGTCTGGCGAATGCAGAGAGTGGGATTGTTACCATTGCCCAAGCTGTGGGGAAGGCCTGTGCAGTCAGCCTGTAGCCTGCCCTGGGGGCTTTGTGAAATGGGGCAGTGTTGCCACTGACAAGCCAAAGGCCAGGTTGGACTCCTTGGTACCTGCTGTATAATTCATGATGGCATCTCTTTCTTCCAGCTAGTATTCTTATTTCTTCTCACTGGCCCTCCTTGGCCTGCCTCCCACACACTAATGCCTGGTCACTGTGATTCAAGATAGTTTTCTGCAGGCGTTCTTCTCCTAGGAGGCATGGATCAACCATGTGAACTTAGCCTGCTTTTATTGTCTTTGTCTGTTTGCTTGTTTTAATTATTTAGGCAAGGTCTTCCTGTAGCCCCAGCTGGCCTGGGACTTGCTATATAGACCAGGGTAGTCTCGATCTCACAGAGATTCACCTGCCTCTGCCTTCCAGTGCTGGAATTAAAGGGATGTGCCACCACACCCGGCTCCTTTATTGTCTTTTATTATTCCTGGAAGCTTCATTAGATGGGCCTGCTGATGGCTAGATGGGCAATTGACAATGTGGGTCATCCTCAGCTGCTAAGACGACACTCTGGGTGTCAGAAGGACTTACTGTCTGGAGAGCCTGGCACGAGTCTGCCTCTCAGTGGGTAAATGTCTTGATTTACATGAGGGTTGTTCTGCTAGTGAGATTTTGGAAAACACTAAGAATGGAATTGGTTCTGGGTCAGATGGGAAGTTGCAGCTCTGAACTCCTTCTTGGCCCTTTATGAGACGTCTATAGGACTTGGGTGGGGCCTGTGCTATGCACGCCCAGGCTCCATCTGTGGCGTCTCTGCCCAGCCCTCAGGGTTGTCATGGGGATTAGATGAAATACACAGATGAAATATGCTAGGAGACCCAAAAAGGACCAAGAGCTTTATCAGTGGTGTAGCCACCTCAGAGAGCAGAATCTGGACCCAGCAGGGCCCCTCCAGCATATTTAGTGTAGTATCACACCCAGCAGAGCAAGTTCTCATCATGATGAGAAAGACCATTAAAGATGTGACAGATCTCCTATTTGAACATTTACATAGTTGTTACTATGCATTGTTAAAACAAAACAAAACAAAACACAGGCAGGCATTGTAGTAGACCTGATTTTTAAATGGATATTTTGCTCAGATTAAGGGCTACAGAAAAAATTTTAGAGACAAGCATGGTTCTGCAATCTCAGAATTCATAGAGGCAGGAAGATCAGGAGTTCAAAGTCATCCTAAGCTACATAGCAAGTATGGGCCAGCCTGGGCTACACAAGATTGTCTTAAAATCCAAAAAGAAAATGGAAAAAAAAATGAATAAGGAAACAAAGTGCTTTTTTTAAGTATGATAATTTTAAGCAAAGATTAAACTAATATTAGTATGTCACTGGACAAATCTGGGCCCAGGAGGAAACTGACTCCCTGAGTAAAATCTGGGTCTCCACAGAGGAGGAGTGTGACCTTGGCTTCAGCTGGACCCTCCTAGAATCAGGGCGCTTGCTTCTTCAGGTTAGTCAGCTCCACTGGAAAACTGCGTACTGCTGCAAGGTTCTTTCTTTTCCCCCGGAACCCTGCCCCCCACAAACCTTTGACAGTTTTGTTTATTCTAGAATGGACAGCTTTGCTTTCTTCAACTGCTCCTCAGTGTATGGCCATCCATCCACCCATCCGTCCATCCATCCGTCCATCCATCCATCCATCCATCCATCCATCCATCCGTGTATCTTCCTTTCAGCAAAGACCTGTGGGCTTGCCCTGTCCCCGCACACTTTATATTTCACAATCTCTGAACCTCATGGCAAGGTTGCTGGATGCTGTTAACTTTTTATGGTTGTGGAAACTCAGAAGGTTGAGCAGGTCTCTACAGTCATGATCAGAGATGCAATGCTAGGAAGGAGTCTGAGCTCCTTCTGTGTCAAAGCATACACTCCTGCTGTATCTGCTGGTCCCAGAACTGGGGTGGGGATGGGGGACCAAAACAGCACAAATTCCTTCTCTGCTGGTACTATGGGGTCTGATTATACATAACCAGTACCATGGGGCAGAGGCTTCATGAGGAGATAGGTGGAGCACCTTTGCATGAAGACATTCATCCATCCTCACAAACACCTGCCTTGATCACTGGGTTCAGCACATGTTGAGTCACCAGAGCGCTAACCTGACTGTAATTTAAATGGAGACTGGAAGGTATACTTGGAAAACACAGAGAAGATACAGTTCTTTTTATGATTTGATGATTTGTTAAGCTGTTCATCTTAAACAGTCATTGACAAAGTATATAGCATATTCTGAACAATAGGGTTAAGCTGGACACAGTGGTACATGCCTATAATCTTGTCACTTGGGTGGTATAGGCAGGAGGATCAGGAGTTCAAGGTCATCCCAGCTACATAGTGAATTCAAGTCCAACCTGGACTACATGAGACCCTGCCTCAAAAAAGGTGTGTAAGGCTAAAGGGGCACTTTCTGATCCCCAACTCTGCGTGTTCCTGTTCCCTTTAGAATAGGCCCCAGGTGGCTTATAAGGGGTCTTCCTCTCTGACAAGCAGGGGCAGCCAGCTCAGCTCTTCAGCTGCAGAGCATGGAGCTCCTGGTACCAACTGGAGGCAGTTTCTCACCAAACCACTCACAGTCCTCTTCTTTCCACCCACAGGCCAACTTCCGAACCACAGGCATGATCCTTTTTGCATTTAGCTTGGGCTTGAGCTAGAACAGTGAGCAGAGCACTTACTTCCTAAAGCTGTGCAGCAGGGAGTCAGAGACTTCTGGAAAGGCTTTTCTTACAGGCAGATCTCTTTTCCAATGAGTCACTAATGGGGGCTGAGATTTGAACTAGCTTTATACTATGTTATGGGGACCTGAGGTGATCCCCAAGTGTTCTTTATAAAGTAATGAGGATGAAGTGACTTTTTTTGGTTAATCTTTGAGTTGTCACCAAGGAATCACATTGCTGAATCCTTTTCCTTCTGATGGAGATGCTGCAAAAGTCAGCAAGGCTGGGAATAGAAACCTCAGAAAACCTGCTGCACTGGGGCTTGTCTCTAGAGAGACCAATGAAAGCAGCTATCATATTATAGAACTAATTTCTATTTGGTCATATAGAAATATATGAAGGTGTTACATTTACAGATCCACTTTAAAAGAAAAGTGGGGAATTACAACACATACTTTGTGTTAGGTTGCCCATAGCATTCAAATGTAGGCAGGTAGAGTTGTATGGAAATTGATGGAATCCAGCAATTTTGAGGGAGCTAAGGAGGCCAACCCCCTTTAAGAGCTGATCATTTGGGGGCAAGTTAGGAACAAGCTTTTGTCTCCCAAAAGTATTATATTCATTTCAAAAGAAAATTTAATTTTGACTCATTTACTGTTTTTAATCTTTTAAAAAAGATTTTTAAAAGAATTTTATGTGGGGGCTGGAGAGATGGCTCAGCAGTTAAGAGCTGCTCTTTAAGAGGACCCAGGTTTGGTTCCTGGCATCCACATGGCAGCTAACAACCATACCTAATTCCAGTTTCAAGGAATCTGACTCTACCTTCTGGCTTCTTCAGACATTGCATGACACAGGTGCACTTACATACATGTAAGCAAAACACTCATACACATAAAAGAAATAAAATTTTTTAAGAAAACTTAAAAATATGGCTGGAGAGATGGCTCAGCACTGGCTGTTCTTGCAGAAGACCTGGGTTTGAATCCCAGCACCCACCTGGAGGCTAACAACTGTCCGTAACTCCAGTTCCAGGAAATTCGATGCTCTCTTCTGTCCTCCCCTGGCACTAAGATGACATGGGTGCCCTTACACGCATACAGCCATATACACTCATATACATTAAAAAAAAAATCTCTGCTGGGTATGGTAGTGCATGCCTCTAATCCCAGCACCTGAGGGTCAGAGACAGGCAGAGCTCTGTGAGTTCAAAGTCAGCCTGGCTACATAGGGAGTTTCAGGCCAGCTGTAGACTATAGGAAGACCCTGTCTCAAAAAGACCAAAAAAAAATTCTTAAAAAAAATTATGTGTATGAGTGTTTTGCCTGCCTGTATAGTACACTTGTGTCATGCAGTGCCTGTGGGGGCCAGAAAAGGGTGATGGATATTAGTTACTGATGATTATTATTGGCTATGTGGGTGCTGGGAACCAAGCCTTGGTCCTTTGGAAGAACAGTCAGTGCTTTTAACTGGTGAGCCATCTCTCCAGCCCCAGTTTATCCTTTAGGATTTAAGCACACTTTCTGGAAATTTCTTCCTTTTTAGATAATCACAAGTTCACTTCTTCATATTTTAATGAACTCCACTAGAAACCGAGGCCTGAAGGAGGACTTAGAGGTGAATGCGTCTTTCTCAGGCAGTTCCATTCTCTCAGGAATCAGGCCCAAAGCCCAAAATAGCCTCGAGTTCTTCATTCAATGCCTGCTTTATGGGAACTGAAGCTGAAGGAAGAAGGGTGGAGACTCCGTCCCAAAACCTTGGGGGCATATAGTTTTTAAAAAATTTGTGTAAAATGTGTCTCCTCAGCCATCTCTCCACACCCACATTCTTCAGGTTGAGATTCTTGGCATAGAGCTGGAAGGCCTGGCTCTCCCCACACCAAGCCCTTTTCCCTCTGAGGAAGTCAGGGTCTACATAGTTCAGGTGCCCTGTTGGCAGCTAAGCCAGCCAGCCTCCTGTCTGTCTCTACCTCTTGACCCCAGCCCCACCCACCCTCCGTGGACTGTGGCCTGATTCCACTTATCTGAGACTGGGTGGGTGTTTCCTGCATGTTTGAGATTTTATGCAGGAAATAAAAATAAAGGAACAAAGCCTTTATTTCTGAACTCCAACTAGGGATGGCTAGAAGGGTGGAAAGAGATGCAGGAACTGGTCAGTTGGCACCTTAACAAAATAACCATTCTAATAGAGCAGTTCACAGGGACTGTTCTATTTAGGATTGGTGTGGGTGAATAGGGAAGCGGGGTGAAGGGCTGGGAGAGAGCCTGTGTGTGTAGGTGAATACAGTAGGGTAGGGCAGCTGTTGCCCCTGGCAGGGTCTGTGATGTTGCCAGGCTCAGGCCACCCAGCTTGGCTGCAGAGCTGGTAACCTGGGGTGGGGGGATTCAGAATTCTCTATCATGCCTTTCCTGGAAGAAGCCTCACTTGCTCTTGTCTGTGTGGTCTTGAGCGAGTCCTCTACTTCCATGAGCTCCTGTTCCACATTCAGGACAGAGAGTGCCCCAGCTGCCCCGTCTGCCTTTCTTCTTTAATCCGGTTATACTGGGTCGGGCTTTCGTTCCATATATGTGGAGAGGTAGGAACCCAGTATTTCTTCATTCTTCCCAAAGGATTTTTCTCCTTGTAGAAAAATTACCCAAGTCTCAATGCCGGCCCCCTATACCTGCAGTACTTCTGAGTATCTGAGGATGAAGGGCCATGAGTACTGACTGTCTAGCCTTCAGGGTCAGCTGCCCACTGTGCCCCACATGTGTACAGTAGGTTTGGTGTCTTAACTCGCTAGGCCCCACCAAGACACTACTGAATCATACAACAGACTTTCACCCAGAGCTTAGGAGGAAAGGGGTTACCTGTGACTTAGAACAGATCAAAAGTTAAAGTGGAGGGTCAGTCATCCTCCTCTTGCTTGGTCAGACCCTTGCAGAATTTCTCCCTTGCCTGGGTCTCTTTCAATCTAATTGACTGCCATCTCCACAGACCTTCTGAAAAGTCTGCATTTCCATCACTTTTGATCACACAGCAGGGATGACAATTCTAGACTAAGCTGTAGGCTGTACTTTTTAATTCTGGAAAGGGACATTGAAAAGCTCCTGTAAGTCAGAATTCAGTATCCTAGCCCTATAAGAACACAGAGCCGCAGGAATGCTGCTGTCTTAATTAGAGCTATTTCCAGCTCTTAAAGTTAGCCTGTGTCTCCTAAGGACCGTGGAAACCCAAGAGTTAATTTGTTTTTTTTTTTTTTTACTTTCCTATGAGAAAATTTTAAGTAGTTGTGAATGGTAGAGATGGTGGATCTGCACATGTTAACTGACCTCTGCAGGGAGGTACACTGACTGTCTATTGGGGAAGTCATACTACATCATAAACAATTAAGTGTTAAATGCCAGCATGTAACGTGTGGTCAGTAGATAGTAGGGTGCTTTGGAAGGGCATAAGAGTAATCTCATCTAGTCTGGGTATGCAGTGGGTGTCAGGGGAGTACATTATGGTTACAATTATTCATCCTGGCCATAGGCCTTGACCTGGCTCTTTTGCCAACTGGCCTCTGCTGTTAACCCACCAATAATAGTTTTGTGTAGTTTTCAGTTTGCTGAAGGTTGGATGGCAAGCAGAGGACCAAGTTCTTAGATAAGGTCTTTTGTTTGTTTGAGACAGGGTCTTATGTATCCAGGCTGGCTTCAAACTTGCTATGTAGTAGAAAATGACCTTGAACTTCTGATCTTCCTGCCTCCGCCTCCCAAGTGCTGGGATTATAGGTGTAAGTCACTGGATGTAGTTTATGCAGTGCTGGAGATCAAACCCAGGGCTTCATACATGCCAGGAAAACGCTCTACAATCAGAGCCACATCCCAGCATCTAGATTAATGACTTGTAGTGAAAGTACTGTATGTAGAAAGCATAGGGGTGGAAGACTGGCCACTCAGTCAATACTGACCTTTGGATGAGTCTTGCCTTGGGGATGGAACAGCCTGTCTGCTCTCCCTTCTAAGCCATAGCTGCTTTGTTATGAGGGCAGAGGAAACAGAAACAGAAAACCATAGCCCTTGGGGAGTGAGATGTGGAGAGTGGCCTCTTGTTTTTCCAGCTAGAGGGCTTAAAATCCAGAGTTTGGAAGACTGTCTGTCTGAGAAGGCACCCTGCCCTGCCTCAGGCCCTGGTTGGACACTCAGGACCAGGGCCCATGGCTTGTCCCCCTCCCTGTCCCACTTCACAGGCCTTCACAGAGGAAAATCCCTTTGGCTTGCTTGTTGCTGTGTCCAGCTCATTTTCAGGAAGTTTCCCTTTTATTTGGTCCATCCATCTGGTTAGTCTTTAAAAATGGAGATTGGATTGCTTCCCCCTGCCTCTGGGAAGAGCCTAGTTCCCATTTCTTTCCCTTTTCTGGTCAAGCACTAAAAAATGTTCACATTCTTTGTTAATGGTGTTTATTGTTTTGAATATAAATGATGAAAACCAATCAAAACAATATTCTGTTTGAATGTGCCTTTTGCCCGCCACCTCCCTGGGTCTGAGCCACTCCTGAGGCGGGCTGTGTGACGTTCCTGTGGAGAACACGCCTCTGGAAATTTCCTTTCAGTCCAAGGAGTATCTGCGGCTGCTTGGGGTCAATTCCACTCTCTTTCATCTTTTTCCTCTTTGCTGCCAGATCCAGGCCAGGCCAAGCAGTGAGAAGAGTGTGCCCCAGGCCACCTAGGATTTGTACAGGCTAGAAAAGCTCAGAGAGGTAGCTAGTGACCTGGACTGGGCCACTGCAAGGTGAGAGGATGATTTGTTTGGCTTATACAGTGTGAAAAACTTTTAAATTGATGGCCAGTATTTTAAAATCTGGAGTTTTCACACAAAGATCAGACTTCTGGCTACTCTTTAAAAAATGTAAGCTATCAGGCCTGGAGAGATGGCTCGGCAGTTAGGAGCACTGGCTGCTCTGGTAGAGGACCCAGGTTTGATTCCCAGCACCCACATGGTGGCTAACAACCATGCATAACTCCAGTTCCAAGGAATCCATCTCCATCTTCTGACCTCCATGGGCATTGTACCACACGGGTGCACTTACACACATGCAGGCAATACATTCATATGCATAAAATAAAAATAATAAATAAAAATATTTATAAATAAAAATAAAATTGTAAGCTATTGGGAAGCAGGGGCAGGATAGGTGGGTTAGCAGTTCCAAGCCAAACTAGGCTATTCGAAAACAGGACACAATAAATTATCTGTCCTGCTGCAGCTGTCAACTGGGGCAGGGCTGTAGATGGCCCTATGACAAAGGTGACAAGGTCTGCCTTCAGCCCCCTTCTCCACTCAAGGAATCTGACAGAGAAAGGGAGGCAGAGAGAGGCATGCTAAGAGTATCGGGGTTAGACCTCAGAGAAACATGCACGGCTGTGGACAAACCACCGAACTTGTCCTTCAGGGCTTCAGAGGGCTGGCACTGGGGAATAACGGCTGCCCCTGGGAGCCTGGCTGACATTCCACAGACTAAAATAAGGGGATCCATGGAAGAGGCCCAAGGAGGTAGAATAGGGCTCAGTTCAGAGGAGCCTGGGAGCCGGGCAAGGTGGCACATGCCTTTAATCCCAGCACTTGGGAGGCAGAGGCAGACAGATCTCTCTGAGTTCAAGGCCAGTCTGGTCTACATAGAGTGTTCCAGGCCAGCTGGGGCAACAGGGAGACCCTGTCTCAAAAAGATCAAAAAAAAAAAACAAAAAAAAAACCCAAAAACAAAATTAAAAACCCTGAAGAGCCTGGGGAGATAGACATAGCTCATTAGAGAAGGATGTTGGAGGCAGTTCAGATGGATACTCACTGGCAGGCTATACCTATAGGTAAAAAACCTAGACACTGCCCCGGCCCCTGAGGACACCCTGCTAGGAATTAGTGGGAGCAGAGACTGTGTGTTGGGCAGCTGAGGGAGAGGCTTAGAGAGCCCTGTCTTTTCAGGGAGCTTCAGAATTCCACGCACAAGTTTCCAGAAGGGTCTTTGTGCCTGGGCAGCTGAGGAGAAGTAGTGCTGGAGAACTGGGTGGTCGACACTGGAGGAAGCAGCCCTGGTAGAGGGCAGACTCTAGCTACTGAAGTGGGCAAGCCCATGCAGCAGAATTACTGGACCTTGGCCTTGAATTTGAGGTAAATGGATGAAGTGAAGGGAAGGGAAAGAGTAGAAGACTTGTCAGAATGTGGTGGAAAGGTGGGGAAGGGGCAGGGTGGTGGCTGAATCCAGTCCATGCAGGGCTGAGCTGGACTGAGCTGCAGAGTAGCAGTGAGGAGGTGAAAGGTGAACAGAGGACTTAGCTGAGCCAGAACTGGGCAGGGCAGGGCTGCAGCCTGCCAGGTTGTGGTATGGAGGGCCCTCAGCTTGGGGAACCCCAGAGTGTCAAAGGCCAGCACTCCTTGTGGAGTGACCACTAGTGTGACCTTTCCAGTCACATGTAGATTACTATGGAAGGCTGAAGAAATTCCATCCCTTAGCTGCAGGTGGGATTGCCCTAGCACTAGGAAAATATTAATTGACCCCTGGGGACTGAGAACAAGGATTTCAAAAGAAAACAACCTTTTCCTCTCTTCCCTTCGCAGCCACTCCAGGAAGCCGTGAGCAGGAGGCAGCCCTGCCACTCACAGAACCTGTGTCAATCAGGGGCTCTACTCCTCACTCCTGGATTGAGAGCCTCTCTTTTCTGTTTACCCTGCCTTTGCTGAGGATTAGGGGAAGTGGGTGGGATTCCCAAGGCCAGGTAAGACCTGCAGTTCTGAAGGTTGTGTGGACCCTCAGACATCTGTCCCTTCAACCCCTCAGCTCTAGGAACCCTTAGACCCACCAGGCTTGGGCTGGGTGAGTGGAAGTAAGGCGGAGTTGTAGTTTTGTAACTTGCCAGAGCATAGGAGCTAACACCTCAGTTTTCTCCATTTACTAGCCTGTACTTTTGGGCAAATGCCTTAACATCTCTGACTCTGTCTCCCCTTGGGTAAAATGGGGTAGTAACCCTCCCACTGGTTTCTGCCTCAGGCCTGGGTGACTCAGGTGGGCCTCATCTGAAATACCCGTTTCTGTCCTCTTCCTTACCCTCCAATCTTTCCCCACCTGCTTCCTTTCTCTGAACTTCTAGGGCACTTTGGGTTTGTACTGTGCAATATCTAGCCTGATGCAGTCTCTGTTGGCATTTGCCTACTGGTTAACCTCCCTGTGGCCATCACAGTACGTTGGAGGGCCCATGTGACCAAGAGGCCATCCAGCAAGTCTACAATACATTCCTGTGCTGGCTTATGATAGGTGAGGATCTGCGGGGCCTCTAGTACAGGAAGGCCCGCCACACCTTCACCTGCCTAGCCTTCCAGCCCGCACTGGACCCTTCATCATCGGATGCTTTAAAGCAGTCACTGTGTGCCAGGCACCATACTGAGTTTAGTGGGTGCAAAGATGAAGATCCCTAGTTTTCCATCCTCCCATCTCATATTTGTGCTGTACACACATCTGCATTCCATACTCAGACACATGCCACTTGTAGCACCCACTGTACCCTTGGTTTTCATGCTTCTGAGCTTCATAGCTTTGCAGCTTCCATCCCTTACCTGAGATGTGGCCTTTACTAAGAAGCCTTCCTTAGCCTGGCAAAGATGCCCCCACTCCTGAACTCCTGCATTTTTTGGCTCTGTGTGCTATAGTCTGTGTCTCCCATACATACTGTGAGCCCCGAGGACTGGGCTTAGGCCTGTTCATCTCAGTATCCTCAGTTACCAGAACCCAGCACACAGGATGTGTTCCTGAACACTGTCTGGCATCAGTTGTATAGAGCGTGAGCAGATATGTATCCTGAAAAGCTAGCTGCACTGGCTTCTCACCTAGTCCAATCTTCCTGGGCACTCTTCTCTGATCTCAGGTAAAACTTGGCTGTTTTGCATGTCCTGTGACCTATGATTTTATATCTTTCTAATGATATACTCTACAAAGCACAGGACACTAGGAGAAGGCTTGGTTTTTTTTTTATTAGAGAACACTAGGATTTAAAAGCTAGACAACACTGTTGAGTGCTGAACTCAGTATCTTCTGCATGCTCTGCAGTGAGCAAGTAGGTCTAGAATTCTCGGAGACATGCAAAAGAAGGTATGGCTCTCATCTCTGAGAGACTTACCTCTCATCTGTGCCCTCCAGCACAATGAAGCCAGTGCAACTAGCATGAGAGCCTTCCAGCAATGAGGCAGTGAGTTGTATTGAGCCATCTCCTGTGGAGTGGCTAGTTTTCCAGGAGACTTCTAGCTTGGGAAGGGTCTTGGAACAGCAGGAGGTCTTCCTGCCAGAGGAGGAACTGGGCTGCTGCTGCAGCTAACCATCTGATGCTTACTGGGGGAGTCACACTGTGCTGGACACTGGGTCATGCAAATATACCCAGCCACTCCTAACACCCCGAGGCCAAGTGTTTTCCACTGTGCCAGAAGGCAGGTGACTTGCCTGAGGTTATAGGCTTCTGGTCCCACAGCGCCAGTTCCTTGGTGCGGAGTTCCAGGTGAGAGGCCAGTCCCAAGACTGGCGGGAGCAGTGCCTCTGTAGTAGCTCCACAAGTGGATGGGTTGCACAGGGGCCAATAGGGAGGACAAGGTCCCACATGACAGTGATGTAGCAAAATGAGATTTCAGAGCTGCCTGGTGCTCCTACTTCCTCCCTAGCCTACAAGGTGGGTCCTATCTGCTGGGACCAGATCTGTGTCCTGTGCAGCAGGCTTGGTCCCAGGCAGAGCAGTGGGTCATAGTGACTAGCACTGCCCTGCTCTCACCTGCCCCGCTCTTCCTTCCGTGGGGACAATGATCTGGCCCTGGTGGCATCTCTGACTCAGATACCACCTCCTTGGCTCACTACGGCTCTCTCCCTAGCACTCCGGGATCTGCTGCCTAGCTATGCATACACGCCCATCATCCTCCCAGCCACAGGAGGATGCTCAGCCTGTGGTGACTGAAACTACCTTGCTCTTATTTGTGAGTGTGTTTTGCCCACATGTATGGAAGTGCACCATGTGCATACAGTACCTATGTCAATCACCTTATTGCTGCTTGTCAGGAGTGCTGTGTCGAAAATTATTCTAAGGCTTAGCAAGGAAGAGGTCCACCATCAGTTAGTGGCATCTGCCATGGCTCTGGAAATGGGAAGGAGCAGCACCCACACCACACACTTGCCGTTTGGACTTGGTGCTTAAGACCCTTAGCAGCAAGAGACTACATATTGGTTGGCTGGGTAGCTAAATCTTAGGAATGGAGGGAGCTGGGTGCATTATGGGCTGTCTAGAGGGGTAAGTGGTTCAGTGACAGTGTTAGCTTGAGTTAGCACAGACATCAAAGGGCAGGGGAAAAGTCTTAGGGAGGGATGCCAAATGTCCTAGACCCCTGGTGGGTCCCATACCACTTATGCATAGCGTGTAGGTCAGCAGCTGGGGGAAACTGCCCATTTCTGGGAATTGTGCAGAAGGAAAGGGCAGCTCCTGGAATGCAGAGCCATTTCCTCCACATGGGTTGGGTCACTCCCCCCAATGTGTCCTCATCCCCCCAGTGCTGGGCACACCCAGACATCACAGAGATGAGATTAGCTTCCCTGGACTGATTCAGCTACATGTGATTGCACTCTCAGAAGAGCTACATTAACGATGAACTCATCCTCCTCTCCCAGCCTTACTTACTTAGAAAACTTGCGGCTCAACTGATGGGCTCCTGAGGAATCTCTAAAACAATCAGCGTCAAGACAGAAAGGTAAAAGAACAGTGAATACCAGGCCCTCAGTAGGCAGCATCTTTAAGGGTTCACACCGTTGCTCTGGCCCCTTACAATCAATGGTCCTATAGTCAGTGCTAGGGAGTCTGCGCAGGATGAAGAATGCCCAAGGGGTAGTGAATCACAGTGACAGGTAAAGTTGTTTGATGCTGCAAATGAATTCACAGGCAGTTGACCAAAGAATTGGAGGCTATGTGGCTTGGCAGTTCTAAGCAGGACCCTTAGTGTCTGACCACTCCACAGCAAAAGTCCACTGAGGGGTAGTGGCTGTTACTACTGTGCACCACCTCTGGGTAGCCAGGACTATATGACACTGCTTTGAAAGTGGTGCCAGGTGGGATCAGTGGGTGGCCACTGAACCTTTGGACCCATTGACAGTGTCTTCCACTGCCACCATTTCTTTCATGTGCACAGCTGTCTTGTGACATTGGACAGTAGCTTGGGGCTATTCTTTTGGGAAACAACCTCTGTAGGAACCCTAGAACCTGTGAAGAAGAGGAAGATGACTGTCCTATGCATTATATGTTACTGCAAGGACCTTCCCTTAGCCCTATGTGGTGTGGGTGCCCTTAGGCCAGGGCAGGAACTGAATTGAGTCACTGGAACACAGTAGCTTGAAAGAGAAAGCAGGGTCCAGTTAATTTCCCTGTCAGTGCACCACATGCCTTTGCTCAGGGACCTTCCATGTTATTTTCATTGGGCCCTTGTTCTCTTGTTTTTTAATTGGGGGAACTGAGACTCTAAGAAGTGAAGAAGCTTGCCCTAGGTCACAGAGGAAGTCTGTATCAGAGGTATGATCTGCCTGACTGCAGAGCCAAGGCTGTTACTGACCCCCTAGGCTGCCCTCATGAGAGCTACTAAGCTTTGTGCGACCTTGTTTCTGGCTGATCTCAGATCTACCCACCGCATTTGGAAACTTGCTGAGTGACAAGGATGTGCTGGGGTCACTACCCAACTACCTATTCCTATGGGTGTGAGCTGGCCTCTTTCAGAAGGATGGGCATTATATCCCTGCTTCTTGGCAGACAGGTGGCTGCACTGGGCAGGAGCAGTAGCCACTGAATTCATAGACACTGAGCCTCCTATGTGTTGGGCCCCACCTGGCCCTGTGAGAGGCAAGAGAATGGGGAAGTGCGGCTCTCATTGTCATGAAGTTTATTATCTGTTTGGGGATGTGGGTCTGGCATTCGGGAAAGAGTTTAATGTAAGATGGTGTTGACTATGGATAAAAAGAAAGAAAGAAAAAAAAAAGGCCCCAAACTGACAACAACCAAAAAAGCTTACTTCTCAATTTAAAGATGCCTGAGGTTTTTATATACATGTCATTAAAATCACCAAAAAAGCAATATTGCCTTTTAGGAAGAAGTTTCCAGTATGAGCAATGGTTGAGGCTGCTTGGTGTACAGCCTGTGGGCTGGGCTGGGCTGGGCTCTGGGAGCAGCAGTTGCCATGGAAACCAGCTCAGCTGCCTCCACTGCCAAGTGGCTACTGTTCCAAAAGTTGGTTCCTATGTGGAGGGGGCTGGAACCTCAGAGCCTTTCCCATGGAAACAGTGCCCTAAATGATGGGTGACGTTCCCACATAGACCTACTTCATCTGGCTGTAATGGAGCTGAGGTGGCAGTGGGCTTCTAACCAGAGAGGAGGCAGCTGGGAATCGCAGAGCCTCAGAGAAGAGCAGGGGGTTGGGGAGATGCTCTCCCTTCTGGGAGCAAAGTAAGCAGATGAGAAAGAAAGAATCTGAGCACCTCCTCTGAGCTAGGCCTATTTCATACATTTTTATGTCATGCCTTAGTCCTGCCGAAAAATGATTCTCTCACCAGTCCCACTTTACATTAAGATACTGGGGCCTGGTCAACAGACAGGACAGTATATACCACAGAAAATAAGTGGCAAACTGTAAGGAGGAACCGCCTCCTGTATACCACCTCCCCACCTCTTAACAACCATCCATGATTCCCCAAAGTGAAGAGCCAACATTCTAGAATGATTTCTGAGGTTCCTTCTCAACTAGAGGAAGAGCAGACTGCTGTGAATGAAAGCAGTTTGCTCCATAGCCACAACCCACCAACATTTTATGCTGTGCTGACTTTTGTTGTAGCTTGTTTAAGAATCTCTTCCTTTATATCACGTTAGACCAGCTTATTTTGTATAAGTGTCTTATGTTCCTCCTCTCATCTTGATGACCCTCTCCATTTTTAAAGGCATCATTTGATCCATTTTTTTTCTGGATGGAAAACATGTCCCTCAGAAGGGGAGACACAGCCAAGAGCCCTTCTGAACTCAGGGGCTTCTCTAGTCCTATTCTCTGCAGCTCCTTCTTCCTTTTGGCTCACACTTATTCCAGAAGAGTCCTATCTGAGGGATTGGTCTGACCTCTTGGAGACTGTCCCAGACCCTGGCGGAGAAGGTTTCCCTTAGCCCTGTGTGTGGTGAGCCCAGCTCTGGGGCTGGCAGGTTGTCTAAGTTGTTTGGAAATGCCAGTGCTGAGTCCAGGCTCATTTAGCTTGCTCTGTGCCAGGCTTTGGGGAACTGAGGGGAACAAAGGCAACCCATGTCTCTGGGTGCACAGTAAATGCGTAGAAGATTCCAAGTGTGGTAGTGGCCTCTATACTAGGACAACAGGCCCCAAAGCACTGGGAAGTGGTTCCTGGGCTTGAGCTGATTAGAGAAGAGGTCTGCACTCCCAGGGGTCCTTGATGTATACAAAAGGCATTTTGTGAGGACAGGGCCCACCAGGAGAACTCAGGCTGGTTGGGATGAGAGTAGCACATAAGGCATGGTGCACAGGTATGGCTGAAGAGATTACTGGGGGCTACTGGGAACAGGCCTTCAATCCCAGTGAAGACGCCTGGACTTGACTCATCAGCTATGGGTGGTTTTTAGTTTGACATAAAGTAACCCTGTTCCACTGAGTCCTAGTTAGAAGGAAACCCCAAGTGGAAGGGAACCCTGACCTGATATAGCTTGCTGTGGCCTGGGGACCCACAACTCTTGAGGTCAGGGCACTATAAAAAGGAGGGGGCCCTCAAATGACCACTTCCTGCTGACTGTCTCAGCAAGCAGAGGACTGTTTGTAGTAAGTTCCCAGGTGATTCTACTGTTTGTGGTTTGAGGGCTGACTCAAAGGTTAGGTTCATATACTCTATTATAAGCTTGTGTCTTACCTTGCTTTCTTTGAAGAACAAAATCGACAGAAATGGCTTCATTTCCCCATCCTTTCCCATCCACTCAGTGCCACTTACTCACATGACCACCAGCAGGGAATGAAAAGGCGCCTCTTTCATAAGCACACACAGTTGAGCTCTGGCCCAGCGTCATTGTCACTGGAGTGAGGACAGTGGCAGTTAGTGAGGGGCAGTGGCACCAGGCTCTGAAGACTCAAGGGGCAGAGGAGAGAGGGAGCTCGCCTTTCCCACCTGCCCCCATTTCTGTGGCCTTGGGACTCCCTTGTGGCTTGTGTATGTGATAGCTCAGCTAACTGAAGCTTTAGTTCAACCAGTCTTTGTGGAAAAATGCAGAAACCAGATTCTGGGGCTGCAGCCCAATCTGGACCCTTCCCTTCCCCAAAGGAACTTAAATGAAAGAGAATTGGGCATTTGCAGGTAGTTTGAACATTTTATTTTGTGAAAGACATTTTAATATTGTCAAATGTCTCCCTGCAAATTTATTGTGGTCATCCCTTGGTATCCAAGGGGCACTGGTTCCAAGACCCTGACAGATACCAAAATCTGCAGATGCGCAAGTTTATTATATGAAATGCCATAGCATTTGCATATACATTTCCCATATACTTTAAATCACCTCTGTGTTACTTATATGCCCAGTGCAATTGATAGGCTATGTAAATAGGCCATATTGCTTAAAGAATAAGAAGAAGGCTGGAGAGATGGTTCAGTGGTTAAGAGCACTGACTGCTCTTGCAGAAGACCCAGATTCAAATCCCAACACCCGCATGGTGGCTAACAACCATCAGTAACTCCAGTTCCAGGGGATCTGATGCCCTCTCTGTCCTCCAAAGGCACTGCACCATGCAAGTGCACTTACATACACGAAGGCATGACACTCATACACATAAAGTAAAAATAAATAATGATAAGGAAAAATTGTTAGTATAAATTTTTTAAAGACAGGGTCTCATGTAGCTCAGGCTAGTCTCCAACGTACCATATAGCTAAGGATGACCTTGAACTTCTGATCTTCCTGCCTTCACATCCCCAGTGCTAGAATTATAGGCTTGCTGCCACATCCAGTTCATGGGGTGCTAGAATTGAACCCAGGGCTTTTCACATGCTAAGCAAGCACTCTACCAACTGAGTTACAGAGCCATTCCAATTAGAAAAATGTTCCTACATGCAAAAAATGCTTTATTAATACAGCATATACAAACTAAGGAAAAATAAGTTAAAGATCTACATTGTCACAGACATGGCAGTTGAGCATCAAGGGTTAAGTAGATGCTTGAAAGAGGTTGGGGCAGATTAGATTCCCACTGTGGAAGACTCATATACCAAGTGGGGGCGTCCAGATACAGCAGCTTTTCAAATCTCTCACTGAGGATCGTGAGAGGCGCTGCATTCAGGGGGCAGTGTACAATTTGGTGCTCTTCAGGTAGTTCAAAACTCTCAAAATCTAGAGGATAGAAGAGAAAGAACTTTTCTATTTCTGAATAGGTGTCATCAGAAGCAGAAGAGAGCTTTGTGCTTTAACAGTCTCCCCAGTGATCTTCATACAGGGGAAGCCAGTTGCTCTGAGGGTGTCTGTGAGTCTTCAGTAGCTTTTCTGTTGCTCTGTTAACAGCTTTCTGTCATATTTAGGTTAGTCTGGTGGAACATTGACCATTTTGCCTGTGATTTCCCATCTAAGGCCTTGACAATGGACCCAGCTTCAGCCCACCCTTACAGACTACACGAGTACTTCCTTCTCTATTATGTTTGTCAACAAAGACCAGTGTAGCCTTTCTGGATCTCCAAGATTCCACCCCCAAATAAAATAAAATAAAATAAATACTTTCAGTCTATGGCTGCTGAATCTACAGATGCAGATCTCTTGGATAATGGGGGTTAACTGTGCATGTCTGTCATGGAAAAGAGACACAGGAAATCAAAGTGCCCTACAGTCTGATTCCAAGACAGCCATCTTCCAAAACTTAACTGTGCTGGGGTCTACTCCTGGGCATGGACATTCATGGATGGGCACTGTTCTAGTTTGCTTCTCTATTGCTGCAATAAAACACTGGCCAAAAACAACTAGTTTTATGGAAACAGTTTATTTCAGCTTACAACTCCCAGGCTGCAATCCGTCACTGAAGGAAGTCAGGGCAGGAACTCAAGGCAGGAGCTTGAAGCAGAAACCAATGGAGGAATGCTGCTTACTGGCTTGCTTCTCCTGGCCTGCTCAACTATCCTTCTTATACAGCCCAGGCCCAATGCCTAGGGATGGCACCACCCACAGTGGGCTGGGCCCTCCTGCATCAATGAGCAATTAAGAAAATGCCTCATAGACATGGCCACAGACAATCCTATGGATGAAATTCCTCAACTGAGGGTCCCTTTTCCCAGGTGACTCTAGTTTGTGGCAAGTTGACAAACCTAGGGCAGGTACCTCCCTGGAAGAGGGACTTACACATTTGCTGTTTGGAATTCCACTGTTTCTTCCATATATAATACAAACTTTTTCCTAGGCTTGTTAATTATGTTTTTTGCTTTGTTTCTTTTTATATAAGTATGTGTGTATTGAGAGATGGTTTTGCCATGTATTCCAGGTTTACTTGAACTCATGATCCTTCTGCCTCAGCCTTCCAGGTACTGGGATTGCAGATGCACACTCCCTGCGGGCCCAGCTAGTGTCATCCTTTTTAATTGGCTGCTACGTATATCTACTGTTTGCCTTTATTCTGCCCCCCTTCCCCATCGTATTTACATTACTTACACCTTCATCTCCCATTCCTAAAATTTTTGTGCAGTTCCCCGATGAAATTATTTCCTTGAAATAAATTCTCAGGTGATAGTGCTATTGAAAAGGGTGAGTCCATTTTAAATTTTGATCTATTTATGAAAGTGTATTCTCAGTCAAGCCGGGACAGATTTATATTCTCCCTGCCTGTAAAAAAAAGCATGTACTTCCCCCACACTTTGGGGGAAGTCCTAAATGTCAACATCAGGCTTCAGTGACTGCAAAGGATTCAGCAAGGACTCTGCCCTGTAGCCCCATGCAAATCAACCTGGCCACATAACCACACTGTGGCTAACACCCTTTTGTTACAAACTACAGTTGAAGACTCTTGCAGAGCTGAAAGCTGAAAATAAGTATAAAAATCTCCCAAACTAGCTCACTAATCTGATAGAAGGAAACTATGGTTCAGAGAGGCCAGTGGTCTTCCCTGTGGTGGCTTATAGGGAACTCCAGTCACTTGTCCTCTAGGGTGTGTCACCCCCTCTTTTCTGTGGCACCATGGGTGTCTTGCTACGCTTCTGAGCTTCTCTCTCCCACAGTGCACTGGGATTTTTTTTTTTTTTCCACACAAAGATAGGATCAAGTTTCTACTCCCTGGGCGGTTGAGGTTGGTTTTATGCTCCCTGGCAACAGCTTTTGTTCCTGTCAGCACCCCTAATTGTTCTTTGGGTGCCTCCGCACCCCCTTCACCTGGAGACTGACAGCACTGTCACTGTCCTCCCTCCTGCCTTTCTGAGCGTTCCTTCCGTGACCCTGCCTGCCCCTTCCCTGTGGCTTTGGGAACGTACCTCCAAAGGTCACTCTTAACCTCTCTGCTATCACCTCTTCCCAATCAGTCCTGACCTGTGAAGGCTCCACTGTTCTTCAGAACCCCAGACCTGCATTTCCAACTCTCTGCCCTAGCACAGGGCTTCGCAGCTCTCACTGTTCTTTGCTGGGGAGCCGTCTTCTGCTTTATAGGGTGTGGAGCAGCCTCTCTGGCCTTTGCCTACTAGGTGCCAATGGCATCCATAAATATCCCCAGATATTGCAGATATCCTGGGGTGGAGGAGAGAATCACTCCGGCCTGAGAACCACTGCATTAACTGGACTCATGATCAAGACACCTGCTCTTTCCTTTTCTTTGTCCTAGCTTAAACAGAGTGGAAGAGATTCCCTACAGTACTAGCAGGACCTTAGCGTGACAAAAGGCAAGGCGATGGAAGGAAAGGAACCAGAATCACAGAATTGAGAGCTGGAAGGGGACTTTCCTGAGCACAAACATGCTAAGTTTGCATGGCCCTTTTGCCCTCTGAGCTCACCAATCTCAGCTCCTCCTCAGCGTAGCATTCCAAGAGATGTGCTTGTTGATAAGAGATGATGTGATAGGTGAACCTTTGTGTCACTCATCTCCACTCAGCCCAAAACCTTCTTGCTTCCCTATATGGTTCTGGGGCAGAGGTTAGTGGTGGAAGAGCCCCCTTCAACATGGCTTTTAGCTGTGATCATTAAAGACCAGCGGTGCAGAGTATATGAGAACAGGTCAGGTAAATAGCTGCTGTTCAGTAAATGGTGGCAGAAGAGACCATTCCAGCAAGGACTGTCTTTAGGTGGTAGGAACATGTGTGACACTCTCATGTTCTGTTGTGTTCCTTCATTTTTGAATCGACCTTTGGACATATTTGCTACTTTATAAGAAACAAACTCATGAATATTTCTCTTTAATTCAGAAAGAAAGCCATGAATATTTTCCCCTAATTAAAAAGGGAAAAAGCCCTTGCCTCACTCCATGTGTCTTTCCTTCCCAGGTCTGACCTACAGGAAACATGGCAACCAGCGCCGTTCCCAGTGACAACCTTCCTACATATAAACTGGTGGTGGTGGGAGATGGAGGTGTGGGGAAAAGTGCCCTCACCATCCAGTTTTTCCAGAAGATCTTTGTGCCTGACTATGACCCCACCATCGAAGACTCCTACCTGAAACATACAGAGATTGACAATCAATGGGCCATCTTGGATGGTGAGACCTGGGTGGCAGCCCTGCATGGGGTGGGTGGGGTGTTAGATGGGGAGGGTCAGAGAAATTTGACAGAATTCAGTGGCACAAGATGGTTTCCTGCTTGCCATTATTATGGGATGGTTGATATAAGGCAATATGTAGCATCCAAGGGGAATTCTCAACAAGGAAGGTCTTAGCCGGGTGTTTAAAGACCTTAGTGATAACAAAAGTGGATGTTGGAAGAGGCAAGGCTAGAATCCTGCCCACTTGGCCATGTCGTATTGGTTATTGCTGGCTTGATCAGAAGCTCTCTTTGACAGTTATAGATGTTTGCAGCTAATAAAAGGGAGGAACAGATCTTTTCTTTTTTAGATTTATTAAGGAAAATAGAGACTAACTCCCAAGGGTAAGAAGGGGCTTAAGGGAGGACTACCTGAAAGCAAATTCTTTCTTTAAAAAATTTTACATACATGAGTGTTTTGCCTGCAGAAATGTAAGTGCACCATGTGCATGCAGTGCCCACGGAGTCCAGAAGAGGGCATCAGATCCCTTGAAACTGGAGTTACAGCAGGTTATTAACTGCCATGTAGGTGCTGGCAGTAACTGAGCCCAGGTCCTCTGCAAGAGCAGCCAGTGCTCTTAACCAATGAGCCATCTCTCCAGCCCCTCAGTAGTTTTTGTTTGTTTGTTTGTTTGTTTGTTTTGAGACAGGGTCTCCCTGTAGCCCGAGCTGGCCTAGAACTTACTATGTAGATTAGGCTGGACTTGAACTCACAGAGATCCACCTGCCTTTGCCTCCTGAGTGCTGGGACTAAAGGTGTGGGCTACCACACCCAGCTAACCCCTCAGTAATTTAACATACCCTCCAGCTATTGCTGAGTTTGGAGACCACTGCACTAGATATTTACTGATTGTTATTTTCTATTGCATGAATCTGTCTCCTAAACAAAGGCCCATTAATCATAGAACATTAGTCTAGCAGGAGTGCTTTGAAAGCTGCTGACTTACAAATTCTCTTTCAGATATGTGGTTTGCAAATATTTTCCCAGTCTGTGTCTTGTTTTCTCTTCCCTTAACAGTTTCTTTCAAAGAGCAGAACTTTTTATTTTGATCAAGTCTAGTTTGTTAGTGTTCTTTTTTTTTTTTTCTTTGTCTTTTTGAGACAGGGTCTCCCTGTAGCCCCCAGCTGTCCTGGAACTCACTATGTAGACCAGGCTGGCCTTGAACTCACAGAGATCTTCCTGCCTTTGCCTCCCGAGTGCTGGGATTAAAGGGGTGCACCACCACGCCCGGCTTTGTTAGTGTTCTTTTACAGATTGTATTTTTGGTATTTTGTCTAAGAAATCTTTGCTTAGCCCAGGGTCACAACAATTTTTTCTTATGTTTTCTTCTAAAAGTTTAATTTGGTTTTGTCATTTAGGTTTTTTAAATTAATTCATTCATTTTTTAAAAATTAAAAAAAATTTATGTGTGTATTTAACCCGCATGTATGTAAATACATATGTGCATGCAATGCCTGTGGAGGCAAGAAAGGGGTATCAGGACCTCGGGAACTGAAGTTAGGGACAGTTGTTGCCCGCGGTGTGGGTGCTGGGAGTCGAACCTGGGTCCTCTGCAAGAGCAGTCAGTGCTCTTAACTGCCGAGCCACCTATCCAGCCACCTGTTTGCCTGTTTTAAGACAAATTACACACTGTGTTAATAAATGTAGCTTTATAGTAAATCTTGAAGTCAGGTGGTGATAAATCTTTAATTTTGTTCTTTCTGAAAGTTGTTTTGCTAGTCTAAGCCATGAGTATTTTTTAGACTCAGTTAAAATTTTCCATTTTGTTTGGGATTTTGTTGAACGTGTAGATCTTCGTTTGAAGGATTTTTTTGTTTGATATTGAACCCAGGGCCTTTACACATGCTTTGCAAGTGCTCTACTACCAAACCACATTCCCAGCCTTGAGAACTGATAACTTAGTTAACAGAGCTGAGCCTTTAACCCATGAACACAGTATCTCTTTCTATTTAATTAGGTCTTCAATCTCTCTCATCAGTTGTAGTTTTGAATGCATATGTCTTTTATACATATTTTGTCAGATTTATACCTATACCTGCATTGATATTATTATATCATTTTTATTTGGGTTTCAGCTGTCTGCTCCTAGCGTATGTAAATAGAACTGATTTCTAATTTCTTAAGTTAGCATATGAAGTAATGGGTTTCATTATGGTATTTTAATACATATATATCATTATATTTTATTCCAATTCATTACCCTCCCCCACTGTCTTTCCTTGTGTCTTCTGAACCCCCAATATAATACTGCTGAGACTTTTATTATTTATTATTTATTTATTTATTATTTATTTTTGAGACAGGGTCTCTCTGTAGCCCCATCTGGCTTGAAACTTGCTATGTAGACCAGGTTGGTCTTGAACTCATAGAGCTCCACCTTCCCTTGCCTTGCAGTACTGTAATTAAAAGCATGTGCCACCATAACTATAAATTAGCTGACTGTGATAGGCACTCAGTTTTCATCTCTATTCTTCCATATTTTGTGACTTTCAAAGAATGTGTTCAAGTCATCGAAGTTACCAAATTTATTGATATGATATTCTTATCTCTCTAACAGCCGACTCTATAGTGACATCATCTCTCTTATTCCTTATTTTGGCAATTTGTGCCTTTTTTTTTCCTTTTCCTGATCAGGCAGGATAGAGTTTTGTAAGCACTGATTTTCTTGAAGAGACAGCCCTTTTATCCATTGATTTTTCTCATTTAGGTCCATTGATTTTTCACTCTTATAAATACTATTTCTTCTTGTCTGCTTACTTTGTGTTTAAGTTTCTCTTCTTGTTCTCATTTCTTTGGAGGGCCAAGATGTAGCTGTTTTTCCCAGGCTAGTCTCCAACTCCTAGGCTGAAATGATCCTCTACCTCAGCCTTCTGAGTAGCCGAGACTGCAGGGTCCACCACGCCAAGCTAATGCCACTGATTTGAATTTTTAAAACTTTTCTTAAGATATTCATTTGGAGCTACAGATTTCTCTGAATCACCTCCTTTATCTGTATCTCATAAACAGTGTTTTCATTTCCATTCAGTTCAAATTCTAATTGCTTTTAATTTCTTCTTTGACCCATAGGTTATTTAGAAATATATTATTTAGTTTTCAACTATTTGGGAATTTTCCAGAGATCTCTCTATTCTTGATATCTAATTCTGCAGTGTCAGGGGGCATATTGTACCTTATTTTAAGTCTTTAAAATTTCTTGAGTCTTGTCCTAGTGCCCAGAATATGGACTGTCTTTATGATTGTTCTGTGTGCACAAGAAAGGAACTCATCTGCGTCATTGGGTGGAGTATCTGTGAGTGCTTCTCAGATCACTCTGACTGATAAGGTTCAAGCCATCTGTATCTTCAAGGATTTTCTGAATACTCGCTCTGTCACTTATTAAAAGAGGAGTCAGAGTGTAATTGTGGATTTACTTTTTTTTTCCCCCCCTTTCCATGATACCAGTTTTGGCCTTGTGTATTTTAACACTCAGTTGTTAAATGCGTAAATGTTCAGGACTGATCTATCCCCTTGACAACCAGTCCTTCAATTATATTAAAGTAGCTTTCATGATTCCCATGTTTTCTCTCCCTGTACTGCAGCTGGAAACTCTAATGGCCTGGAGCTGAGCGTCTGTGTTCCATCTCTCAGGCATCACTGTCCTTTGTTGCCTCATGTCTGGTATCTTTTCTTTTCTTTTCTTTTTTTTTAACAGTCTTAATTCACTTTATTTTTCTCATATAAAAACCCTAGGTAGTAGCCACAGCTGGAGCCTGGGTTCTCTGCACAGAGACCCTGGTCTTAGAGATGGCATCAACTTGGTGAAGTTGCTCAGGGTGGCAGTGCAGCCCCTGGCTAATGTGTAGCAGTCATCAATACCAGCCATCATCAGTAGCTTCTTGGGCACAGGAGCGTAGACAATGCCAGTGCCTCTGGGAACAGGGATGAGGCGCCCCAGCACAGAGCCACAACGGCCTGTCACCTTGCAGGGGCGGTATGGGGCTTGCCAATCTTGTTTCCCCAGTAGCCTCTCCGAACAGGGACAATGGAAAGCTTGGCCACGATGCTGGCCCCTCGAATTGCAGTGGCTACCTCCTTGGAGCACTTAACACCCAGACCAACATGACTGTTGTAGTCCCCAGTGGTGACAGAAGCCTTGAACCTGGTCCGCTGGCCAGCCCCGGTCTGCTTCTGCACTGGCATGATCTTTAAAACTTCATCCTTAATAGATGCTCCCAGGAAAAAGTCAATAATCTCGGATTCCTTAATGGGCAGGGAGAAGAGGTAGATCTCCTCCAGGGACTTGATCTTTAAATCTGTGACCAGGCGGCCCAGCTTGGAGACTGGAATCCACTCCTCGTCTTCAGCTTTGCCTCCATGAGCCCCATGGCCCCGACCGCGGCCCCGTAGACCGCTCGCTACCAACCAAATCCTCCACGGAAGCCGCTGGGGTCTCCCAAGCCTGGGCCTCCGGGTCCTCCGGTCCCCACGCTGCACCGCCGTTATCCACCATACGCTGTTTCCCGAGGAAGAAGCATGTCTGGTGTCTTGAAAACCATTGTTTCATCTACTTTGTGCACTTTTTTGAGACAGAGTCTCACTGTGTAGTAGCCTTGGCTGGCCTGGGGCTTGCTGCTTAGACCAGGCTAGCTTCTAACTCATAGAGATCTGCCAGTCTTTGCCTCCTGAGTGCTCGGATTAAAGGTGTATGTCATCATGCACAGCCTAATTTTGTGTGCTTTTGGTTGTCAGGTGGAAATGTAAATCTAGCCTGTTACTTTATTTTGGCCAAAAGCAGATCAAGTCATCATGTTAAAGAAATATAGCTTTGAGAAACTTCTAAAAATATTCACTATACACATTAAGGGATGAATGTTATGGTATGAGATACATATCTTGGTTAAAAAACACAAGCCTTTAGGGCCCTGCCTGGAGGCTGGGACTTCGATTAATTCCACCAGGTGTTAAGCGCCCCCCAATTAGGAATTTGCATGTGGTCTTTCCTGTGTAGAATGTTCGTCCTGCAGAAATAATTGCTTCATTTAGATCTCAGCTCCAATGTCACTTTTTTTTTTTTTTGAGACGTGGTCCCATGTACTTTGAACCTTCGATATAATTTAGGTTGTCCTTGAGCTTCTGATCCTCCTGCATCCACCTCCAGAGTGCTGGGATTACAGGGTAAGGCCAGGCCTCCATGCCTGTCGGGCAAGCATTCTGCCAACTGAGCTATATTCCCAGCCCATCAAAATGTCACTTTATTGGCAAGGTCTTCCTGACAAAAGCATCTGTACTAGTGGCCACCCACCCCTGTCATTTCTGTCAGTAAGGTTTTTGAAATGAATAAATGAATTACCAGATCTGAACAGTGTACGTACAGTAGTGGATTTGATGGACTAGCTATATATTTTCTTGTTTGTCTCACTCATAGTAAAAAAAAATTGCATATAGATTTACAATTAAAATCTACATTTATATACTTTCTATTACATTTTATCTATTGTGTGCACCTGTATACATCTTAACTGTGGCACTTGGGTGACAGTCAGAGGACAGCTTGCAGAGGAAGTTGGTTTTTTCCTTCTATCATATTGGTCCTGGGGATCAAATTCAGTCATGACGCTTGGAGATAGGTGCCTTTACCTGCTGAGCCATCTCACTGACTCCCATTTATGAACTTTCTAAAATAATTTCCTCTGTCATTCATTGAAATATGTTCACACTTTAGGACCAACTGAGTTAAATAGTATAATTAAGTTTCTTTACTGTAGGTCTTATAAAAAAAAAAAAACCTTTACATATATTAGGCACATTTTGGTAGGATATATTGTTTATATTGTTAGGATTTCCTCCAAAGAACCATTTTTTTTGGCACATCATCCTGGGCTGTATTCCACAGAAAGTATTCAGAAAAATATTGCATAATACATGTAAGAGAATCACATTGTGCCTGGTACAAGTCATAGCTCAGTTAATGTTATTTCTTTTTATTGCCGTGTAAGCATCTTTAATGTTTTTCTAAATAACTTTGGACATTTGCTTCTGAGAAAAAGAAGTCTACTCAAGGGAAATTTTTAGATTTGTGATAACGTTCATAGCGGTACCAGCTGAGAGGAGAAATATGGCCACAGCGTTTGAGTTAGTAAAGCAGGACTGGCTTGACTTAGGGCATTACCCACCCAAGGCCTTCCTCAAGAATAGATACTAGAGATCTAGAATAGTACATTCTCCAGAATAAGATCTTCTATTAAAAAAGAAAGGCCTGAAGCATTTCAGCTAAGTCTGGCTTTTAAAAGAATGCCCCATATTTAGAGAACTTTAATCAAAAGCCTGTTATATTTAGGTCTGAGAATAACACTGAACCTTTTTGAAGCCAGCCTGTTCCTGGGAGGTTTGCTGTTCTGGAAGGACCAAGACTTCCCCTGGGCAGTCAGTGCCCTGGGGTCCTGCTTGCCTGCTGGCCTCTGATCTGGAGAAGTGCTAAGCCTGGAGGCAGATGTCCTCAGTTGCCCCTCCACCCCACCCAGCTCAAAGTGCTTTGAATTCTGGTTTGAAAGGTCAAAGCATCGCAGCGTGACATGATGGTGGTGGTGACAGCACCTATGAGGAGGAGAATTACCACCATAGTGGTGACATTACTAGGCATTACTCTGTGGAAGGCCTGTGCTCAGCCTTGCCTTCCAAAAGCTGTTGTGGTAACTACTGTCTTCACCTCTGAGTTGCAGATGAAAATAAAGTGAGTTTATGATTTGACTATGGACTGACCCCCCCCCACACACACACACACTGACTCGTGTTAAGTGCTTGATCCCCAGGTGGTGGCAGTGTTTTCAGAGGGTGTGGAAACCTTAGGGACTCATCCCATCCCTCCCTCGCTCTTGGTTCCTGTCCACCATGAGGTAAACAGCTTCGTCCTCCACACATTCCTGCCACCATGTTGGGTCTCTCAGTACAGTCCCAAGGACTGTGCACTAAAATCTCTGAAACTGTGAGACACAATAAATCCTTCCTCCCTTTGGTGGTTTTCGCAGGTATTTGGGCACAAGTTGAGAAAGCTGATTAATAAGTTGAGCTTACTTTGAACTCCCTATGTCCGCCACACCCTGCAAACTGGTTAGGTTGGAAAAAAAAAAAATCCTCTCCCATGTGACAGCCGATCCTAGTGCCCCTTGGAAATGGTCGGTGAACTCCCAGGGAGAAGGCACGTGTGGACGGTCAGGATTCCGTCTTGCTCCCGACCCCTCTTCCTGTGTTCTTGCCCACAAGCTCCAGCCAGCGCTCCCATCAGCTCTGACTGCAGTCAGGGATACAGGTGCACTCTGCACTTCTCTGAGGTGCCACCAAGAAGACCCACAGGCTGCTTGCTTTCTCACAAGCCTGTTTCTTGTTTTCTTTCAAGGAACCACACTGTCAGTATCCTCCCAGAACCTGGGATGTAGAGGCAGAAGTCAATCTATCCCAGGTCTATGCAACCCCCAGGCCCTGGAGCAAACTAGCTCTGAGTTCTTTCCCATAAGGGCCTATGATCATTGTCTCACTTTCCATGGGCAGGTTTAGGGACATCTCTTCTACCTGATCCGGCCCTGCTGGGGGTTCTCTTCAGCTGCGCTTCCTTCTTGCTTTCTCCTCTCTTTGGGTCTCTGACTTTGGACACTTCCTTACCCTGGCTTGTAGTTGTATGACTTCCTTCACCCCACTCATCTTATTTCATGAATTAGAAAGCTCTGAACCTTAAGCAGAATCTTGGGGTTTTATGTGTGACATTTCCTCTACAGCTCTGTGCTGCTCACTTTAGCCTCGTTCTATGCTATCCTCACCATCCAGGTCCAGGACTTTGCCATCTTCCCCCACTGAAGCTCTGTACCCATAAAACACTGACTCCCCATTCTGCACTCCCTGACTTCCCATCCTACTTCCTGACTCCATGAATATGGCAACCCCTCATGCTTCATGCATGTGTTAGGAACCCCTGGAATCATGTATTTGTCCTTTCATAGCTGACTGTTTGACTTGGCCTGGTATCTTTAAGATTCACCCATGTTGAGGTTAGACAAATGGCTCAGCAGTTAAGAGCACTTACTGTTCTTCCAGATGACCTGGATTCAGTTCCTAGCACCCACATGGCAGCTGTCAACCATCAGCAGCTCTAGTTCCATGCACTGCACATGCATGATGCACTTAAATACATGCAGGCAAAACACTCGCACACATAAAATCTTAAAAAAAGATTTACCCAGATGTATGGCATTTGTCTAAATTTCCTTTGTAGAGCTCAGTAATACCCCCCACCGCATGTATGTACCACCTTTTGATGTCATTTCCTCTAATGATGGACACAGGTGTTTTTCCTCTTTTGACTGTTGTGAAAAGTGCAGCTATGAGTGTGGTTTGCAAATCTTTTTGACTACTTGTGGTCAATTCTCCTGTCTTCACGATGTTGCGTGTCTGTTGGTTCTGCTGGGCTAGGACCTGGAGGCTGCTGTGCCCATGGTGTCAGCCCTTTGCTTTACGCTCACGGGGACTGAGTGCACATGGAGAAGTGACCTGCCTGGAGCCACACCCTGGACCTCCTGACCTTGCTTCTCCGTCCTCTTATTCTCACTCCTATGTAGGCCCAAGCCTTGGGTGTGTAGAATAGCTGTTGACCTACGTCTCTGCCTACTTATAAGAGAAGCTAGTGTTTCTGGGCCTCCCCTTCCCACATGGCTCCAAGCCACCCTCGGCCCTGCCAGTCTCTGGAGCTTGTATCTGTCTTCCATTGCCAGAAAACAACAGATAGCTATTCTCTAGACCTCTTCCTGCCCAGGAGTTCTCTGGCCCAGACCCTCAGCCTCTCTGTCCCTTGTCTCCCTAGCAAGGGCTCAGTCTTTGCAAAGAGCGAAAGCCTGGCTGTCCTCTGGCACCCTCAGAAGCCAGGACATTTCCATCCTGGCTTCAGCCCAAACGTAGACACAAGTGCTGTTGTCTTCTCTGAGGGGCCTGGACCTGGCTTTTCCCTGAACACTTGAATTCACATTTTTCATAGGGACCAGGATGAGAGGAGAACATTGGGAGAGCAGGAAGGAACTGGAATGCTTGTTAAGAGTCTTTTCTAGGCTAGAATTTTAACTCAGGGCATCTATCTATGTTCAGCAGCCCTTAGGCCAGAGTGGGCATATCCAGTGGATCCCAACCAAGAATAGAGTGCAGGCAGAGCCAGGGCATCCCTCAACCTGTTGCCCCATTTCCCATGGACAGTGATATCTGAAGAATGTCCCTCTCTTTCCCCTGAGAGTGTGGCCACTGGCCTAAAAGTGATGTATCCAGTCTTGCAGGTCTGTGCCTGGCCTGTCTCCTGCTGTGTAAGCCATTGCTGCATTAATGCTTCCCATAGCCTGGAGCCCCCTAATGTCCAGGGTGCTGGGGGCAGAGCTTACAGGGAGAAAGTCTTTCTCATATCAGTGATTCCCAAATCCTTTCTTGCTGGCGCTTGGCCCTTAGGGTTGTAATAGCAACGACTACTGGCCAGAATTTTCTTTCTAGCCACAGGCCAGGCTAAAGGATCTGCAAGGATTGCTATTCCTAGTCCTTAACAGTTCTGCTAAGTTGAGAGCATCAGGATACAGGATGCTGGGGGTAAGATAAGCCCACCTTACAGTAAGCACAGCTGCTCAGCTGGCATGCACTAAGCCTGCCAACCACGCTGAGGACAGTGAGGCACTGGGTACTTCTAAAAAAATGCTACCACCTGAGTGTCCTTCCCCTGGGAGCACAGACTTCCTGCCTCAGTGCTTGTCTTGTAGCTGGGTCTCTGCAGGTGGGGAAACTGGGACTCATTCTTTGTGACCCCAAAGCCAGAGAAGTCAGTCCTGCTTTGTGATCACCTTCGCCTAGGATGGAAGGACCTACCACCAGCTGCTGGCCTTGTCAGCTTGTTGGGTCTGGATGTAGTGGCTGAGGTGTACACGGAGACCATGGCTACCCCCAAGGTCTCAGTGCAGCCCAAGATCACACCAAACTTGTCCCTCCCCATGATCATCAGACAGGCCTTATTTTTCTGCAGTGAGCTGGGCTTTTGTTCTAATTTTGAAACTTCATGTTGCTCACTATTAGACATTATATGGTCAGTTTGCCTAAGCATACCAGCCTGATGGGTTGGTCTGAGCTCTCACCCATCTTCCCTTGAGTTGAGTGATTCCTACCTGCTCTGGGACCTAGGGTTGCTTCTGTGAGCCTGTGTCCACCATACCCAGGCCTGGACACAGGGATGTCCCTTCCTTTTGGGCAGAGTCAGCCTCTGGGAAAGTCCCTATACTCTCCTTGGTAAGGTCTGTATCCACATGGGGGTTGCCCTCACAGTTGTTGCAAAGAATGAATGGAAAAATGTATGTTGTCTGCTTCCTGAGTTGAGGTACACTATTGTGTCTCTGATGCCAACCCAGACTTGGTCCCTGCATTAGTCACTTTTCATCACTATGACAAATTACCTGATATAAAGAACTTAGAAGAGGAAAGATTTATTTTGACCAATTGTTTCCATGTTTTCAGCCTGTGGTCACTTGGCCATATGGTTTCTGGGTTGTAGTGAGCTGAACATCATAGCAGGGAATAGAGTAGACCACTCACATCCTAGGGGACAGGAGATGGAGAGAGTGAGTGGGAGCAACAGAAGAAAGGTGCATGCTTTTAAGAGCATCTCCGAGAAGCCTCCTTCCTCCAGCCAAGCCCCACCACCTCCAATAATGCCATTAAATCATGACTCCATCAATGAATTTATCCATTGATTAGGCCAGTGTCTTCATGATCCAGTCACTTCTCAATGACTGGCTGCGTCAGCTAGGGACCAACCTTCAACACATGAGCCTTTGGGGAAATACTTCATATCTAAACTACAGCAGCATACTTTAGGGGTCTAATTATTGTTAGTTGAGCAAGTGAGGGGATAGGGTACCTTTACAGGGCTTGGTACATGGTCAATCCCACGATGCTATCATTACTATAATCACTCAAATATGACACATAATTTTTTATTTTTTAAAAAAATATTTTTTATTTTTGTATATGAGTGTTTTGTCTACATGTATGTAAGGGCACCACATGCATACAATGCCTGCAGAGGCCAGAAGAGAGTGTCAGATCCCCTGGAACTGGAGTTACGAATGCTCATTAGCCACCATGTGGGTGCTGGGAATTGAACCTGGGTTCTTTGGTAGAACACCAAGTATTCTTAACCACTGAGCCATCTCCAGCCCCCAAATTGTCTTTTTGGTTGTGAGCCTGAGCCTTTAACGGCTGCACCAACTCTCTAGTCCCAGCCCCCAACTTATATAATTTTTTTTCAAGAGTGGCTTTATGCTTTTAAAAATAGACCCCATTGGATCTGGAGAGATGACTCAGCACTTAAGAGCAGTGCCTGCTGTTACAGAGGACCCAGGTTCGATTCCCAGCACCCACATGGCTGCTATGAACTGTTCTTAACTCCAGTTCCAGGGGGATCCAAAGCTCTCTTCTGACCGCCTCAGCATTGCAAGACACGGCTGCACTCACATACATGCAGACAATACATTCATACACATAAAATAAAAATGATTAATAAAATATTTTTTAAATAGACACCATTGTCTGTGCAAATGAGGGCCATTGATCCATGGCCCCCCATGTCTAGGAGGCTCTGGAGTGAAGCCCTAGCTACTGTCCTAGGGTTCCACTTCTCAGCGTGATGTGTGGATTCCTGAGTCTTAGGTACCTGGATGGGCTTGTTAATTCATTCAACAAGTACTTCTAAGACCTGTTGTATACCTTTTAGGCATCTAGAATTCAGCAGTTGGTGAAACAAAGACTGTACTTTCATGAAGCTTGTGTTCTGGTGGCATTGGTGGTGCTGACAGAGCATAAGCTAGTGTGTATGATGTCGGGTGGTGGTAAATAACTGTGAAGGAGAATAAGGCAGAGGAAGGGAGAAAGACTATGGAAGAGGTTGTCATCTTTGAGGACTGGTTAAGGGAGGGTTGTCTTACAAGGTGATGCTGGAGCAGACTGGAGAAAGCTTTACCAGGAACCAGAGGAAGAGAATCTCAGGTAGTGAGAATATCAGACTCAAGGGCCGTGAGGCAGAGGCATATCTGTTTGGGAAATAGCTAAGGAGGTCAGGGTACACAGCTAATAGAAGAGGCTAATGGGGGAGGTTGAGGAGGTAGCAGGATAGGACTGATGTCATAGGGCCTTGCAGGGAAATAAGCCATTGGAGCATTTTGAGCAGAGAAGAGATACAGGTGATTTAGGGCAGATGATTTGGGGCTTTCTCTGGACCATGTGTGAAGGAACAGAACTGGGCTAGAGGGGGCTGGAGAGATGGCTCAGCGGTTAAGAGCACTGACTGCTCTTGCAGAGGACCCAGGTTCGATTCCCAGCACCCACATGGCAACTACGAACCATCCTTAACTCCAGTTCCAGGGGAATCCGAAGCCCTCTTCTGACCTCCGCGGTATTGGAGGTCATTCACATACATGCAGGCAATACACTCATACACATAAAATAAAAATAATAAAATAGCCGGGCATGGTTATATATATATATAAATGAAAACCAAGAGCCGGGCATGGTGGCACACACCTTTAATCCCAGCACTTGGGAGGCAGAGGCCAGCCTGCTCTACAAATCGAGTTCCAGGCCAGCTGGGGCTACAGGGAGACCCTGTCTCAAAAAGACCAAAAAAATAAATAAATAAGAACTGGGATAGAATCAAAGAAGTCATAGACTAGGGCTGTGGTGGAGGATGTGAAAAGGAGTAGAGAGGAACCACAGGCTTTGTGGATGGCATGGGGAAGGGGAAGAGAATCTGGCTGCATAACCAAGAGGAGAGATTTACATGTGTCCCTTGGAAAAGCTGGCGAGAATCAAGTTCTAGAGGTGGGGTGTTGGCAGGGATCAGGAGACTAACTCTAGACACGTTAGATCTGAGTTTCCTTTCATACAAAGAGCAGAAGTCACGGTTGCATTAAGTGCCTCGTGGAAGGGGAAGCACTTACACAAGCGCAGAGACAGGTGTCCACCATCATGAGAGGGCAGGCAGAGCATGGGTTTCAGAGAATAAGAGAGAAACTGATATTTTTTTTCTCATATACTTTTTCTATTGAGATATTGTAATACCCCAAGCACCTCCATTTTGTGTAAGCCTAACTGCTCAATCATCTGGTCATAGGACCACCCCTAGGAAGCCGGGTTATGCTAAATAGATGAGCAGAATACCTAGTGAGTTATTGAGATAGCGACTTTTTCCTGCCTGGAATCCCACCTACAGGTGCAGAATTTCCTAGCTACAGCCATGTAGTCTGTGAGTTGTCTGCTTCCCTGAGTTCTTCAGGGAGGTGTAATTTCCCTTTTTCTTCTTCATACCTTCTTACTAAACATGCTTTCTGTAATGCTTTGGGCTGCCCCTAGCATCTTGTATTTCTTCGCTTTCTCTAAAGCTTCCTTCTCCCAGCCATGGGGCTGCCAGTCAGCCACCTCTGACCTCCCACGCAGGCTCTAAACCTGCATGGCTTCATGGCTTCTTTTTTTCTTTCCATCCACCTCCTCAAGGCAGCTGCCAAGATGACCAGCTCGCCTGCCCTGAGGATTTTTCTTTAAAATTCTAATAAAATCGTAAAAGCTTAATTTGGCTTATTTGGAACTTTCTGAGTCTGGGTCGTCTTTCCCGGTGGTGCCGAATTATAACAATATAATCCACATGTAAAATTGTTCTTCTTGGTGTCCTCACCAAAGTTGTGCAACCACAACTTACTGATCAATTCACAAATTAGCAGTCGGCGGAATTATCACCACCAAGTCCTAAGCTTTTTTTTAATCCCCCTCTCCAAAAAAAACACCCATGCTATGAGCAGTCACCCCCCAGTCTTTCTCCCCCCGTCCCTGAACCCTCCAGTCTACTCTCTGTTCTGGCGGTTTTGCCTGCTGTGAATGTTTTATATGAATGGAATCATATAGTGCAAGGTCTTTTGTGAATGGCGTTTTTCACTCAGCATAATGTTGGAAAAATTCGGTGCATTGTGGTACGTGCTCAAATTCTTCCCTTTTATGTGCCTGACGCTCTGCTATACAGACACATCACATTTTGCTCATTGTTTCATTGGTTCCTGGGTGAGGGGGCTATTCCCACTTCTTGGTTCTGATGAACAGTGTTACTTAAAACACGCACTTGCATGGTTTTGTATGACTTACATTTTCAGTTCTCCTGGGTATAGAGCTAGGAGTGGAGTTGCAGGGTCATGTGCTTAACATTGCAACCTACCAGCAATGTATGAGGGGTAAACATCTTCTAGGTGGGCCGGGGGTGGGAATCATGCTGAGTTTGTTCCTGATGGACTGCTCTCAAGCTGAGAGTGGAGGTGAGAACAGAGAGGCCATGGACAGTGGTCATGCAGGACTAGGAAGACAGCTGCTGAAGGCTGTGTTTAGAATTGTGGGTGCACTGAGGCCCGGAATGTAGTGCTCAGAACTTTATTTAAAGGGAGCTGCCAGCACAGCCATGATTCTCTTCCCAGACGTGTATAGCTGCCCAGGGGCAGGTGTGGTGTCTGGGGAAAATGTGGTGGAACCAGCTGGGAGCGGGTGGGGGTAGGAAGTGCTCCAGGCTGTCTTCCATTGCTGTGAGCCTCAGGCATCTGTCCTTACTCCCTTTTAGAACTGTCTCTTTTCAAGCCTTTGAGATGCTGCTGCTAGCTTCTTGCTCATAGAGGTGGAAAGATCTAGACAGAGGTGTGAGTTCAAAGCCCCCTCCACGGCTCATTAGTACATCAACCTGAGCCACTTACTGGCCTCTCCAGATGGCTGTGAGATGAAAGTCAGGTTGTGGGCCAGCACTTTGCCTCCCCATTCCTCTCAACCAGCAGCCCCTCCTGGGCTCACTCTGTTCCCATGATGCTCCTGAGCCCTGGTTATGCCACTGAGACCTCTGCTGCCCTCCTGTGTTAGTCTTTTCATCACGGTCACAAATACCTGAGAGAGCAACTTAAGAGGAAGAACGATGCATTGCAGCTCACAGTTGCAGAGGGTTGGTTCACAGTCCTCTGACTCTACCATTCTAGGCCTAAGGTGAGGCAGAGTGTCACGGTGGTGGGAGTGTGTTCAGGAGAAAATTTTTTACCAGTAAGCAAAGAGAAAGAGACAGGAAAGAGGCCAGGACAAGACACCCTTCAAAGGCCCGCCCCCAGTGACCTGCTTCCTCCACCTAGACCCTACCTTCTAAAGTTTCTATCACCCCCCCAAAATAGAGCTAAGCCTCCAACACATTTTATATTCTAACTAATATTTCCTTCTATGAGAATGCCATCTGAGAAAGTGGGGTTCTTACCTTCTCTAAGAACCCCACAAAGCCACAGAGCATATTCCCAGAATGTGCACTAACACCTACAGTTTGCACCCCTACTCAAGGGATCTTCTACCTCATGCAAACCTGCCCCACAGCCTCCCTCCTCATCTCCCACAGCTGGAGTAGTGTGACATCAGAGCAGGCATCCCTGCGGCTAGTGACATGTCTTGCTGTTGTCCTTAAGCCATCATATTGAGGATGGTGGTACCATTGCCAGAGGGAATCCTCTCCCATGGCCGGGGAGCCAGCTGGAGGCTCTGTAAGACTTTAACTCTCTCCCTGGAGACCATCCCAGGTAGCTTGGCTTTCACACCCTGCCAGTGCTTTGAAGAAGCTGAAGAAAGCCACCCTTTTTCTGGGAATAGTGAGTGGTTGGTGCAGCCAGGCTGGCTGCCCAGTGCCCAGTCTTGTTCTGTTATCTACCCTGACCCCGGTTCCAGTAGGAAGGAGCAAGGCTGTCACTGTTTATGCTCAGTGAGGTGATGTGACTTTATGCATATTGATGGCTAGTAAGGCACAGACTTCCCCACTTCGCTTGCTATAAAATAGGCTTGATCATCCTTCCTCCCACCATAGGTCCTGGGGATTAGAGAGAGGCAGAGAGCTCTAGTCCTGGGGATGTATTTATTATATCTAGAAAGCATTGTTTTTACGGTTACATGTTCTGGAACCCTTGTTTTCCCCTGATAGTGAAAGTTGAAAAGTCACTTTTTAGTGCTTTTCCTTAAAGCTGCTTCAGCATGGACACAGCACTTTCTGTAGCAAGTAGGTGTCTTACCCCTTGCTTTGAGCCCTTCTTGGGAGCTGCACCTCGGGGGATGTCCAGGGCAACAAATGTCCAGCTCCTGCCCTCTACTACTTCACCACAATGTGTGGCACTGAGCCAGGTTAAGAGGCACACGTGTCAAGAACTGGGGGCACAGGCCATAGGAAAGTTTCAGAGGTGGCAGTCAGATACCTCCCATGAGGAGGGGACATGGGCCGCATCTGAGCCAGAGGGCAGCTGGAACATCCAGAGAGAGGGGAATAGGCTTCCACGTTGGAGGGCACAGCTTGAGTGACTACATGGCACCTAGACAGCTGGTCTGGTTCTAGATGGCCAGACCCACACTGGAAGGGGAAGAAGAGGAATTGAAAGAAGAGGAGGAGGGAGAGAAGGAGGGGAGGAAGAAGAGGAAGAGGAGAGAGGAGGTCTTGATAGGCACATGAGGGACCACACTAGTACAGCTTAGTGCTGGCTACCCACCTATGTGAGACTTCGTGCAGTGCTACGTGTGGGTTTCTAAAAGCAGCCTGCACTTAATCCTCCTGCACTGACACTCTCCATCTCTAGAATCTCTTTCTTCTTTCTAGTACACCGCACGCACGCACACACACACACACACACATCTATACACATAGATCTCACACACACATCTATACACATAGATCACACACATCTGTACACATAGATCACACACACATCTATACACATAGATCACACGCATCTATACACACAGATCACACACACACATCTATACACATAGATATCACACACACACATCTATACACATAGATCACACACACGCATCTGTACACATACACATCTATACACATAGATCACACACACACATCTGTACACATAGATCACACATATACACACATCTATAACACGCTCGCATCTATACACACAGATCACACACACACATCTATACACATAGATCACACACACATCTATACACATAGATCACACACACACATCTATGCACATAGATGTCACACACATCTATACACATAGATCACACACACACATCTATACACATAGATGTCACACACACACATCTATACACATAGATCACACACACATCTGTACACATAGATCACACATATACACACATCTATACACATAGATCACACACATCTATACACATAGATCACACACACATCTATACACATAGATCCCACACACATCTATACACATAGATGTCACACACACGCATCTATACACATAGATCACACACACACATCTATACACATAGATCACACACACATCTATACACATAGATCACACATACACTATACACATAGATCACACACACACATCTATACACATAGATCACACACACACATCTATACACCTAGATCACACACATACACATCTATACACATAGATCACACACACACATCTATACACATAGATCACACACACACACACACACACACACAGACATAAAATATTTTCCTTATCATTCACCCCTCAGCGGTCACTTGGGCTAATTCTTAACCTGGCCACTCTGAAGTGTTGCAGTAAACATGGGTTGTGTAGGTATCTCTGTTGTGTGCGGGCATAGATTCCTTCAGGTATAGACCCAGGAATGGTATAGCTGGACTGTGTAGTAGTTCCATTCTTAGTGTTTTGAACAACTTCCATACTGATTTCCCTAGTGGCTATGCCAGTTTAGACTCCCACCAGCAGTGTATATGGTTCCTGTCACCCAGCATCTCTGTCAGCCCAGGTTGTCTTTTTCTTGATAGCTATTCTGCTTGGAATAAGAAAGAATCTCAATGTACTTTTGATTTTCATTTCCTTCACTGTTAAAGATAATGAATTTTTTTCATGTGCTTATTCACCATTTCTACTTTGGGAGGAATGTTGTTTGTTTGATGTTTGTTTTTTAGGCAGGGTCTCCCTATAGCCCCAGCTGGCCTGGAACTCACTATGTAGTACAGGCCAGCCTCAATCTCACAAAGATTCACCTGCCTCTGCCTCCTGACTGTGGGGATTAGAGGCTTGCGCCACTTTCACCTTTGGAGAACTGTCTGTTCATTTCCTTTGTCCATTTATTTCCTGATTGGCCTGGAACTTAGTATACAGACCAGGCAGACCTCAAGCTTGCGGATATCCTCCTGTTTCCACCTCTCAAGCATTGGGATTACATGTGCAAGCCACCACACTTGGTGAGCTATTTGTTCTTTGGGTGTTTAATTTTGGGAAGGGGGTCTTTATATATTCTGTATATTAACTCTCTGTTAGATAAATAACTGGCAAAGATGTTTCTCCCACTCTGTGGGCTGTCTCGTCGCTCTGTGGATTGGTTCCTTTCATCAGTTCTTGCTGTTATCCCTTAGCTATGGTAGTCCTTCTCAGAAAGTCATTGCCCATGTTTGGATCTTGAATTGTTTCCCCTGTGTTTTCCTCTAATAGTTTCAAATTTTCTGGTCATTGATTCATTTTGAGTTGAGTACAGGGTAAGAGGTAGGGATTGACATGTTTTCCCAACACCATTTCCTCCAAAGTATGTTTTGGCCCCTTTGTTGAGAATCAGATAGCAGGAACTTCATGGGTGTATTTTTGGTTCTGGCTTTCTATTCCATGGGTCTATGTGTCTGTTTCAGTCTCTCTAGACGTTCAGCGTAATTTGAAATCAGGCACTATGATACCTGCAGCATTGCTCTTTTGCTCAGAGTTCCTTTGGGTACTTGGTATCTTATGCTTCCATATGCATTTTAGGATTTTTTTTTTCTAGTTCTGTGAAGAATATTATTGGAATTCTGATAGATTTATTTCTGCCGTCTTGTTTCATATCTTTATTACGCTTGATTATTTTCATTAGATTTGTTTTTGTCTTCTTTCAAGTTGGTCTCATTTACACTGTTCTTCCTTCTTCTGTTCTCTTGAACCCTTTTTTATTTATTAGTTGAAAGGCTACATAATAATTTAATGGCAGCTAAATATACAGTAATCCTTGCACAAAATTTGTATCATATTAAACATAACTGTATCTGTTCCTCTCTTCTATTAACTAGGAGTTTGAAGTTTTATTTTTGTTCTTCATAAACTTATGATATGTATAAAAGAGTATGTATGCTTATACTTTTTTATCAGCAGCAGGATGTAATTAGGATCTGTAGCCTCTTCACAAATAAAGCAAGGACTTCAGTCGAGGTTAAATATCCTTTATTCATTACCAAAATAAGGACATCATGTTAAGACCAGAATTGTTGGAGTACTTAAGCACATACTGCTCTAGCAGAGGACCCAAGGGTGGTTTTAGCACCCAGACTGGGCAGGTCACAGCTGTCTGTAATTCCAGCCGCAGGGAATCAATTCCTTCTTCTGGCCTGCATCTGCACTGCACTCACCTGCACATACCTACACACAGAAACACATTATTAAAACTATTTATTGAATGAACGAAACTGATTGGCCTTACATTTATTTAGTTATTCAAATACAATGTGGGTAGTTTTTGAACTAGGTCCCAACTAGACAGGAGCACTGTATGTCAGGGAGGAAAGAGTGGATGTCAGGGGTCAGAGCCCTAGGAGTGGCGAGGGGGATTGGAGGCTGAAGGGAATTGCCAGTGTTCCTCAACTCTGCCTGCTTCCTGCCACTCCCATCCTAAGAGGTCAAAGACTTTGACTACTGAGAGCTGCTTCCTTGAGGCCTGTCTAGTGTTCGCACCGAGGCCAAAGAGTCCTTGGCTGGGATGGTTACCTTGGAGTTTTCCTCAGGCTCCTCTAGAAGCCTGCACTCCCCACCCGAGGGCTTCAAGGTGCTGGCCCTGTTTCTATCCTGTGGAAGAAGAAATGGAGGCTCAGAGAGTCAGGTACTTCCGCAAGAACTGCACTTTGTAAGGGCTGTAGCAGGGATCCAAGCTCAGCTCTGGGATCTCCAGAGGGACTTGTGACAGTTGATCACTGACTACATGAGTCTTGTCCTTGGCTCAAAGAACTGAGGTCCAGGGAGCCCCGGGATTGAAATGAGCCAGGCAGAGCTGTACACAAAAGCAGCCTCTGGGGTGGCTGGAGCTGCCAGAGGAGCCAGAGAGTCTTCTGTGGAGAGAGCGGGGACTGAGCCACAGTGGGGACGGGTGGCGGCGGCAGCCACCTGGGGTTCTGCAGGTCATGGGGGGCACCAGCCGGGCTGTGGGCATTCCCTGAGTAGCCTCATCACTCTCTAGTTCTGGACACCGCCGGGCAGGAGGAGTTCAGTGCTATGCGAGAGCAGTACATGCGCACCGGGGATGGCTTCCTCATCGTCTACTCCGTCACTGACAAGGCCAGCTTCGAGCACGTGGACCGCTTTCACCAGCTAATCCTGCGTGTCAAGGACAGGTGAGGGCAGCGGGCGGGCCTCCCCACTCCTGCTCTTGGCTTATGGGAGGCACTGTTTTCCCCTCCCTCCTCTTCCTTTCCTCTTCCCTCCCCACAGATCTCCTGGTTACTTCCTCTGGTCTCCTCCTCTTCTCTTCTCTCTCTTCTCTTCTCTTCTCTTCTCTTCTCTTCTCTTCTCTTCTCTTCTCTTCTCTTCCCAAAAAATAGACAAAAAAATCTCTCTCTCTGTATCTTTTCTCTCTCTCTCTCTCTCTCTCTCTCTCTCTCTCTCTCTCTCTCCCTTGCTTCTTTCTCTTTCTTTCTCTCCCTTCTTTTCTTTCTTTTCTTTCAACAGTCTCCCTGTAGCCCCAGCTGGCCTGGAATACACTATGTAGACCAGGCTGGCCTCAATCTCACAGAGATCCACAGGCCTCTGCCTCCTGAGTGCTGGGATTAAAGGTGTGCGCCACCCTCCCAGCTGCCCCCCTGGTTCTTTGTGGGATAAACTGCCTCCAAGGCTCCAAGTCATCAGCTTCCTCATCTTTACAAACTGTCCTCTCAGTTAAGGAATCACTGGTTGGTCACATCTTTGTTTTCCAACTCCAATTTAACTTAATTACATTATATTCAAAGAAAAAGTGAATTTTCTCTCCTAAATACGTTGAAATTGGTTAAATTACATTTGACTACAAGATTTATAAGTTCCTGATTAAAGGCTCTTTTTTCCTTAGCATTGTATAAAATAATTAAGTAAACCCAGAGTCTATTTTAAGCCCAGCTAGTATTGTCAGTCAGCAAGTATTGTCACTCAAAGAAGTAATGTAAAGAAAATGAAATGAAGAAAAATAAGAAGGTTTGGTGCTGGAGAGATGGCTCGGCAGTTAAGAACACTGGCTGTTCTTGCAGAGGACCCAGATTCGAATGCCAGCACCCACATGGCAGCTAACAACTGTCTGTAACTCCAGTTCCAGGGGATTCCGATAGCCTCTTCTGTCCTCTGTGGGCATTGCATGACACAGGTGCACTTACTTACAATACACGCAATACATGCAAACACATAAAATAAAAATAAATAAAATTAAAAAATACATATTTTTAAAAAATAGCAAGGTTTGATGAAATCCCCAGAAAGATGGAAAAATCCAGCTAATACCTGTTCCAAAGAAAGAAGGGTTTGTAACTTTACTGGGTGAAGGGACACAGACACACAAAGCAAGCTGCAATAGATCAATGTGAGCTCAGCCCCCAAGTGTATAAATCCCAAGAGACAACATAAATGTTTCGCTTGTGGTAAAATACTTTAATTTTCCTGCTAATCAAAGAAATAATAAAATAGCATTTTAGTATCAAATTACAACTCTTTTTTTTTTTTTTTTTGGTCTTTTTGAGACAGGGTCTCCCTGTAGCCCCAGCTGTTCTGGAACTCACTATGTAGACCAGGCTGGCCTTGAACTCACAGAGATCCGCCTGCCTCTGCCTCCTGAGTGCTGGGATTAAAGGCATGCGCCACCATGCCTGGCTAAATTACAACTTTTTTTGAAGCAGGGTCTCACTATGTAGCTCTGACTGGCTTGGAACTGGCTGTGTAGTCCAGGCCGGCCTTGAACTCACAGAGGTCCTCCTGCCTCTGCTTCCCGAGTGCTGGAATTAAAGGTATGTGCCATTATGCCCAGTACAAATTACAATTTTTAAATGAAAATATCCAACATTGCTAAACAAACAAACAAACAAAACAAACGCTGTGAGACTGATGATCATTCATTTGATTTAGACAGCAGTTTGGCTGCATGTGTCCATAAGAGTGTGTAGGGGACATTCTGATCTTCAAGCACTTCCTCTTCTGGGAACTATCCTCATTTACAGCTGCCATTTATGGAGAACCAATTGTGTGTCAGTCCCTGTCCCTGGTGCCCTTCATGAATCCTTGCTGAGAGCCACGGTAGCCTACATGGTTGGGACATCACAGCAACGGAGAAGTGGGGAGCAGCCTGGGAGGCCAGACTCATGTCAGCAGACCCAGGCTAGGCTTGACACTAGCCTTGCAATAGGCCTAAGGCTTCAAGACAAGACAAGGAGCAGCCTTGGCCACATCTACCCAAGCGCTTATCTCCTCCAGAAAAGAGGAGACCTAGGAAGCTCTGTGAGATGGGCCTTGCCCAAGGTTTGACTGTATCACCTTGACCTGGCAGGGCAGAGTAGAGAACCTCACGTGGTGACTGTTTTGTTTGTTTTTGTTACTTCCCAGGGAATCGTTCCCAATGATCCTCGTGGCTAACAAGGTTGATTTGATGCACCTGAGGAAAATTACCAGGGAGCAAGGAAAAGAAATGGCGACCAAACACAATGTAGGTGTGCGTGTGTGTGCGCGTGCGTGTGTGCGTGCGTGCGTGCGTGTGTGTGTGTGTGTGTGTGTGTGTGTGTGTGTGTGTGTGTGTTGGCAGCTCAGGGCTGTGTGTGTGAAAGTCTGTAGGCCATCTCTCCTGCAGTGCTGGTCTTTGGAAATGGGATTAGGACCTCATTCAGAACAACTAGACTCCACGGAGACGCCGGAGGGTACAATGTAATGGGGGATAGTTTTTGAAAGAGCAGTATGCCAGAGAGGAAGCACTCTTAAGAAGCAGCCATAAGCAGCTGTGGTGGGGGACAGCTGCCTTCAAAGTGGCCTGAAGGCTGCAGTATTCAGCCTGCTTACTGGCAGAGGGCAGCCCTGCCTCTAGCAGGGCAGATTCAGCACTGGTCTGTATAGAGGTGGTAGTTCTTCCTACTCAGGAGCCAGCACTTGGCTATGCTGAGTCACCAAGATCAGCTCTGTTTACTGAGCCTGCTCCATGCCTAGCATTGCACTGGGGAAGCCTGGACCTAAAGTCCCCTCACAACCCCACCTTACCATAGGCATTATTATCCTCACTTGACAATGTTCACACTGAGGTTACCCAGGCTACACCATTTCACAGGCATCCTAGCTATCCTAGTTCATTGCAATGCCCTTGCCTTCTGGATAGTGTTAGCTGAGGTCTCTGCTCCTTACCCCCATATTGGCACAGTCCGTGCCCTGGCCTCCTTGGGTTCATTTTACACCCAGTCCTGCTCTGATTTCCAGAAAGTCTGATACAGGGTGGCCCCATCCCCTCACTTGCCTACACATGAAGGCATGCTGGGAGCCTTGCCCATCTGTCTTCTGTGTTCCTTCACTTATTAATCCAGCACCCTGGGTCCTGGGAAACAGAAATTCTGTCTTTTAGTGCTCACCTTTAGTGACGGAGACAGGCAATAAGCAAAGCAAGTTATAACCTGTCCAGAGGTGGCACATCCTGTGGAAACAAGTCAGGATTGTGAAGTACAGGGGGCGTCTTGGGTCCGTTTCAGCAAGGACTAAAGGAGGCCAGGGAATGGTCAGGCAGATACCTGAAGAAAAACATTCTAGCAGAGGAAATAATCTGTGCAAAAGCCTTGAGTTTAGAGCTTGCAGGCCAGCCAGAAAGCCAGCGTGGCCGAGCAGATGGGCTGGGGGCAAACTATGGGAGGTGAAGTCAGAGAGGGGGCTTTTGCACACCTCAGTGAGTGAGCAGGGAAACCACTGAATGGTTTAGAGGGAGGTGTGACAGGGTCTCAGCAGCTTCTCTCCTGTGACATGTTGAGGATGGTCCACTGGGGGAGGAAGAGGACAGGGAGTCACAGCAGGGGCTGCCAAATTACCGACTTGAGGCTGACCTGCACCATCAGGTGCTTGTGAAGGTAGCAAGAGGGTGGTGGAGCTGGGCTGTATTTCTGAGGGCCAGCAGCATTTGCTTACAGACTGTATTTGGTATGAGAGAGAGAAAGGTGGGACCACAAACACCAGTGTTCAGAGACCCCCCCGGAAGCTGAGGATTATGGGGTTCCCAGGAGCACAGGATGCTGAGGGGCTCTGGCTGTAGGTGATTTCCTGCTTCCCTTCTGGTGTGTCCAGGGCTGTAAGGTGTCCTGATCTATAAGCAGGGTTCTACTGGCCTCTTATCAGGGACATCTACCTGGACACGGTGCCTGGCTCACCAGAGGCTCTAAACCTGACCTCAACTTGCAGCTGCTCTTGGGAGGCCAGGCAGGGACGCGGAAGGTACCCGGGGTTCTCGCTGTCATTCTCTGCTGGTCACATACAGAGAGCTCCTGTAGGCACATCCTTCTTAGCTCAGGCGCCTCACTGCAGGATGGCACTGGCCTTGAGGGATAATTGTGGCAGGAACATGGAGACCTGGGAAGCTGTGCTGGATAGCTTTAGTGTCACTAAACTTTACACAACTGGGTTGAGGGAGCCTCAACTGGGGAATTGCCTTCATAGGACAGGTCTGTGGCCATGTCCATGGGGCACCTTCTTGATTGTTGAGTGATGTGGGAGGGCCCAGCCCACTGTGGGTGGTGCCACCCCTGGGCAGGTGGGACTGTGTTGCATAAGAAAGCAGGCTGAGCAGGGGTCAGGGGAGCAAGCCAGTAAGCAGCATTCCTCCATGGCCTGTGCTCCAGCTCCTGCCTCCAGGTTCCTGCCCTGAGTTCCTACCATGGGCTCCCTGATGAACTGTGACCCAGGAGATGTAAGATAAAATAAACCCTTTCCTCCCCAAGTTGGTATTGGTCAGAGTGTTTTGTCACAGCAGTGGAGAAACAAACCAGGACAGAAGCCAAACAACTACCCCACGGTGGAACAACATACAGTAGAGGGCAGTGCCCTTTTAGTGGTATCAGAGTCTCAAATGAAAATTTCAAAGGCTTGAGCTGGGCCCTTTGTGCCCTGCCCTTTTTGTGTCTGTCAGCTACAATTAGACCTCTGCTTGAAGCCACTGCAGTGTGTGAACATCTGACCTCACACAGTGATAGTTGATGCATGGATGCTGGTCCCTGTGTGTCCTGGGCAAGGCGCCCCACCAACTCCTCTGACAGTAGCTTGCTCTGGTACTCTCCCCATGCATTTAATGGATGGATCACTTTTATTTTCTTCACTGTACTTAAATTTGTCAAATGTAATAAAAGGCCCTAATTTTGTAATCAGAAAAAAAAAGTTATGAGAAATAACAAAGTCCTTCAGTCTAATCTCCATTGGCTTACTGCTTACTTCCTTCCCGTGCCGGGAGACCAGTGTCTGTCGCTGAACCCCTCATCCTCCTTGTGCGGCGGGGAGTGAGCACTTCTTGATTCTCAGGGGTCCTTGTCGTAGGATCTAGAATTGTATTCTGACCTCCCAGGGCCTTTGTTGTACTTTGCCAGACCAAGGTTTGGTGCAATCATGGCCTGTGGGTCTCAGCCACAGCTCACTCATGGTGTTCCCTTTCAGTAGAGTGGCAGCATGCTGTGTAACACATGGCGGGGCTCCTGGGCTCACAGACACAGGGCAAACAAGAGCTGGGCTGGGCTGGGGTGCTGGGGATTGGGGAGGTGGTCAGTCTCATCCAAGTTCAGAGTCTTTCTCACAGCTCACCTCTCCTCAGCCTTCTCCACTCATGTCTGCCCTGGAGGAACCTTGGACAAAGGTCAGAGGTCACCTTAGAAAGAGGCCCAAAGAGAATCACAGTACACCATAGTGTGAGAAATGAAAGAGTTTGGTCTTCAAGTATATAAAAAGATCATTTTGATTCTATTTTAGAGAGCATCTCTGGGACTAGAGAACAAAAGGAAATTAGAAAAGCCGTTAATGAAACCCTGTAGCCTTACAGGGCAAGAAGCTCTGGAGGCTTGTGGCTTCCGAGGTTCTGCAGGATCTTCAGAACCTCTGAGGACTTCAAAGGGTGGAAGAGGACTTTGTGGGTCTCGGTGCCACTTTGACCAAATCGAGCTTTGCTTTCCAGATCCCATATATAGAAACCAGTGCTAAGGACCCACCTCTTAATGTGGACAAAGCCTTCCATGACCTCGTTAGAGTAATTAGGTAAGCATCCCTCCCCAACAGTATACCTCTCTTTGGCACCTCTATGCTGGAGGAGGAAGGCCATGCTGTGACTGGAACACAGGGGGACACAGCTCCTGTGCTGGGCCAGGAGTCTGGGCAGTTCTGAGCCTGATGTAGGATTTCTTGTACCTCTTTCCATTTCTCTCCCTCCCTTTCCTCCCACTTCTGCCCTGCCCCCAGCCATTAACCAGGAGGGTGTGTGGACACTGCATGTGCTCAATAGAAACTCTTCCACTGAGATGAGGTAGCCCTCTCCTGTGCATCTGGGGCTCTCTCAACCCAGAGCTTTCAACATGTCCAACATGGTACAAAGCAGGCTCCTTTTCTGCCTCAGCCCTGATATTGGGAAGCCCTGCAGCATTAACCCCTGAACTGCCAAGCGTGCTCCTGGGCTCAAATTCTAGAGGCCCCATGTATGTCCTCCCAGACCCTCAGGCTGTGGGTGTCCAAGTGTCAGCAGCCAGGAAACAGATTCCTGAACATTAAGAGTCCCCAGCAGGGGTCAAGTGGTCCAGCGCTGGGGAGGGGTCTACATTGGGAGTTCCAGGCCAGCTGGGGTTACAGGGAGACCCTGTCTCAAAAAAGAGAAAAAAAAGAAAAAGAGTCAGGGGCCTGACCTTACTTCATGCTGGGTGGCTGTATTCGCTGCCTCTACCATCTAGTCAGTTTCCTAAATCTTTAACATTCCTAGCAGCCCAACCCATGTCTTCAAATGCCTTATATTCATTTTTCATCTAGATCAGCAGTTATTTTATTTAAAATACAAAACACAGAAACAGAAGTCAACTCTATAAAGCCCAAAACACAATGGGGCTTATGATTTGAATAAATATGACCACTGCCCAATGTCACTAATTTCCACAGTAGATGAGTCTGGTTTTCCTTCTCCCTCCCCCTCAGTCTCCTTGAACTAAGATTCGCTACCCAGCCAGATCTCCTCTGGCCAAGACAGCAGCACCCTCAGTCTGTCCCTTCATCCGAGGTGCATCAGAACAGGCCTCCTTCTCCAACCCAGGAGTAACAGAGGCTGGAGGAGACGTCAAGCCCATTCTGACTTTGTCTTTCCGCCCTTCATTGTTCAAAAGGCAACAGATTCCAGAGAAAAGCCAGAAGAAGAAGAAAAAAACAAAGTGGCGGGGAGACCGGACCACTGGCACCCACAAACTGCAGTGCGTGATCTTGTGACAGCCTGAGGCCCTGGGCATAGCAACTGTGAACTGTCAGCCCCTCTGGACCTGCCCACTGCCTAATTGCACTGAGAATCATTTCTAACCACAACCCTTGGCCCTGGACCGGGCACAGAAAGGGAGGAAGGGAGGATAGGTGGGAGCCAACAGGGTCTGGCTTTGCTATCTCTCCCAGGAGACAAGCAACAATATCTAAGCCTTTCATGTACTGATTCAGCCCACTGTCCAGTCTCTTGGTAGGTGTGTTGTTTCTCTTAACTACATAGGGCTAATAGGGCGTGGAAGCGTTTATCCACATACAAGGTATCAGACAAGCCATGAACAAGCTTCCTCCCCTGCCCCTATCTACCATATCTGAGATCAGATGTCTTTTGTAGATTTTTAAATTATTTGAGTAATGATTATTTTATTAAAAGGGTCTGTGCCCACTGCCTGGTGAAGCCCCAAGTCTTTGGCAGACCTCTCTGATAATGTCTCTGACTGAGTGTTCCCAGCAGTGCCAAACTCCATCTGGGATGAAAGCAGACTGTCAGAGAGGGCAGAAGTTGGTGATGACCTTTCTAGAAACCTTGGGCTATGAGTCAAACCCAGGAGGAAAACGGGCACTGAAGACTGGAGAGAAGGAGATAGATTTACCCAGAGGGATTTGGTGTGGTTGAAAACGCAGAGGTTAGAAAACACATCCCCACCACCCCCACCCTGAGTAGCAGGTGGGCACAAGTCACTTCTAGAGAGATTTTCGTGGTCCTGAGAGTGGCTGAGGTGAGCTGACTGGCTTTGCAGAAGTGTTTCTATTCCCAGACATGGATAGGACATCACCAGTGTTGCTGGTGCCTTTGACACAAACACACAGACACATCAAGGAAGCAAATGTGACACCATCCAGAAAGCTCTATTTCCAGGAATTGTAACTGAAAGTCTTCAATACTGTTATCACTGAACATCAGGACCTAGGCCATAAACGGACCCCTTTCTAGCATCAGCAGCAGCGCAGTCTTACTGGTATACACACCTATAACCCTCTTCTAAGTCTTAATAATATCGGATCAAAAGAGAAAGGAAAGTTGGAAGGTTTGAAAGTTGAGTTGATGACATGGCTCCCATACACCTGTTTTGGCAAGGGATAGTCCTGTCCATCCCCTTCTCCCTGACGATGATGCAGCCCTTCCTCTCTGGTGCTGCTAGTGGAATAAAGACAGGATTTTCCCAGACAGGATCAGGGTAGAGGGTTAGCAGGAAGATCTTCCTGCAAAAAGGTCAGAATATGCACAGCACATGTAGCAAGCTCATTTTCCAGCTGCTTCGAAGGTCAGGTCTCTGCGCGAGCAGAGCATCTCCACAGTTTGCCTGGCTTCTCCGGAGAAAGAGACTCATGACAGAAATCCAAGGAAAGTGAACACCTCACTGGATGTCCAGCCTCATCATTCTTCTCCAATCCAGAAAGATTTAGGCTCCTCACACAGGGTCACCAGCACAGAGGGACCCCAGCAAGGAATCATTCTGCTGCCGAAGAAAACAGAAATCAACTAGCTGAAAATCAAACTTCTTATATGTCAAAATGAACCCTTTTTTCTATCCTTAAAAAGAAGAATTAGAACATTCCAGATGAGGCATGTCACAGTTTCCAAGGTCCTATAATATTTATGAATATCTTCTGTACTCAAAGAACCAGGCTTAGGTTCCCTGAGCCTCACTATGGCTGCTGCAGCCTGCAGAGGAGGGAGGGCAGGCAGAAAGGAGCAAGGATGGGATGCTCTGTGTGAAGTGCTGAGCCAGGAGGCCCTGGACTCAGGGCAGCAGCCAGTCCTAGAGAGCTCCCACTCATACATACACCCGACATCAGCTCCCCCCATCACTGTGGAGCTGAGCGCCCCCCACAGTGCTGAGTTGGGAAGTCTCCCCAGAAGCAGATCAGTTGGCCATACAGGTAATGGGAGGGGAGGTTCCTGCCACTTCTGCCCGCTTCAGAAGAAGCAGTGCATCCAGACCCATCCCTCAGAGCATCCTGAACAGCTGACAGATTAACTCCACATGCTGAGGGAGAAACAGGCGAACATCTGGCCTTCTGCAGCCTCTGATCTGGGGCTCCTGGTAAGCTTTCATTGTCCATGGCCCATAGGCAAGATGATCAGCATGCTTTTTTCCAGTGAGGTAGGGTAAAGTGTACCCAGCACATCTCCATTAACAACTGACAGTCTGGGAAACTTGGCTGGCCACTGGAAATGTGGCTGTATGACTGAGGACCTACCTGCTGGCTCTGGCTAAGTTGTCATTCTGATGTTCCCATTCGTTTTCTAGGAAACTGTGTCCCCTTCTTATCCCCTGGGGCACACCTTCCTGAAATCCTGTCACCCTGCCTATCGTGTGTTCTGATTTTCTCCTGCTGTTCTGATAGCTCCTTAGATGCTCTTTATCTCCTCAGAGCTAATCCTAACCATCTCTCCATCCCCAGAATGGGGCTATGCGATGGCCACTTTCCTCCCAAGCACTTTTCCATACAGGATGCTCCTCTTGGGATATTCCCACCTCCTCCTGGCTCTTGCTGTGGAAAGTACCTGACTGGTTTAGAGTGGTCTGTCATGCCTACCAAGGGACATGACCCAGTAATATGAGCCAGCTCTAACCCAAAGGCCTCTCAGGCCTGCTATAGTAAGCCCAGAGCCACAGAGAGGGTCCTCTCCATCAACAGCCCATCTAGGTCAAGATTCCATGTTGGGCTGGGTTTACCAAGAATGCCAGATACTTTGAGTTACTGAGCCCCTTTGAGTGCCCAGCCTTCTACGACACAATATTAGCTGGTGGCCATTGTTATGAAACAAGTGATCATCTCAGTGCTTGAGCCTTTTATGTAACTTTTTATCAAGTCTTTGTGTATCCCTACTTATTAATAAAGAAACAAAAAGAAATGTCCATTGTATTTCCTCTTACTCAAATATTCCTTATTTTGCACATTGTCAGTGTTTTGCCACAACACCCACCTCTTCCAGAGCGTGACCTTGGCTTAGCCAAACTTCAAGTAAGGAGGAAGCCCACTGTTGGCCATGAGGGCGTCTCCTTCCTGCGCAGAGCCCACTTCCTCAGCCAGATACCCCTTTCTCTTCAACTGTCTTTTGCAGGAAACTGTCTTATTATATCCAAAATGGAATTCCTGACTTACCCTTCCCATGCCTGCTTCACCCGGCTCACACAATGAAAGCTCCATGCTTCCAGGTCTCAGGCCAAAAGCCTTGGACCCACCCTTCATACCTCACATCGTCTGCAAAGGGATTCTCTTGATTTCCCCTACAAAATACATCCAGAGTCTGTCTACCTTTCCTACCACCTCCGCTGCTAACACTTGAGCCAAAGCTGCCCTCATTCATACTTACTCTTGTCTTCCTTCAGTTCATTCTCAACAGCCACCAGAGAAGTTTAAGGGACCATTAAAGTCAACTTACCCTTCGCTGTATCCACCCCATCTTCTACCCAATAGCTTCTCAATCTAATTTTTCAGGAATGTTAAGTTGACTATGTCATGAACACCTAAGAAATGGGTTGCTGTTGGTTAGCTGTAAGAGGACAGTCAAATATGTCCCTTCATTCAGACAGCAAACACCCCCTGCACTCTGAGCCCCACAGCAAGTTCACAGAGAACATGAAAACTCAGGAGGTTATCCACTGACTAATTGAAAGCACAGTCACATATTGGACCCACTAACTCCATCACTGTTAAAGATGAAACATTTCTCTTTCTAAAGCAAGCCCAGATTAGCAGGTCTATAAAAAGACTCTGAGTTTGTGCGTGCGTGCGTGCGTGCGTGCGCGCGCGCGTGTGTGTGTGTGTGTGTGTGTGTGTGTGTGTGTGTGTGATATGTATTTGTGAGTGCATAAGCAGGTGCACATGTATGCACATGCTTGTGAAGACCAGAGGTCAACGTCAAATATTTTTCTCAGTTGCCCCCCAAGTTACTTTTTTTTTTTTTTTAATGTATGAGTGTTTCACCTGCATGTATGTAAGCGCACCCAGGTTGTACAATGCCCTGCGGAAGTCAGAAGATGGCATTAGATCTCCTGAAACTTCAGTTACACATGGTTATTAGCTGCTATTTGGGTGCTGGACAACCTGGAAAGCGAACCTGGGTCCTCTGCAAGAGCAGACAGTGCTCTTAACACTAAGCCGTCTCTCCAGTCTCTTCACCTTGTATTTTGAGACAGAATCTCTCATTGAGCCTGGAGCTCATCAGTTCCACTAGGCTGGCTGGCCAGTGAGCTCCAGGAATCCAGCATTTCTGTTCCTCAGTACCGGGATGACATGCATACTGCTACACCCAGCCTTCGCATGTGTCCTGGGGATTCTAATTCAGATCGTCATGCTTATGCAGCAAACTCTTCATGTGACTGAACCAGCTCCACAGCTCTAAAAGGACTATTTTAAGCGTTCATTTTGATTTCTTTTTTAAATTTTTTAAAATTATTTTTAGGTGCTTTGCCTGCGTGTAAGTGCACAATGCATGCAATGCCCAAGAAAGTCAGAAGAGGGCATCAGAGCTCCTGGAATTGGAGTTATAGAGGATTGTTAGCTGCCATGTGGGTGCTGGGAACTGAACTTGAGTTCTCTGCGGGGGCAGCCAGTGCTCTTAACTGCTGAGCCATCTCTCCAACCCCTGCTTTGATTTTCATTGAAGAGGTTGTGGAGAAAAGTCCCCAGGTGTCACAGATATCAGCATTGTCATCACCCTGGAGCTCACTGGACCTGCGAACTTGGACCCTGTTCCAATGTCCTGCATCAGACTCTGCATTTTAACAACATCCGTAGTGATTTGTGTGCACAATTGTTTGAGTAACATTACCCTAGAACATCAAACTTGATGTGGGAAAGAAATTCAGCCCTGGTTCACTGTACCTCAGGACCAAGTTCAATTATGTCCACTGGAGGAAGGCTGGTCTGCCAACAGCTGCAAAAGTCTGCTTAGCAAGGCAATAAACTCAGAAGTGTCCTCCCCATCAGCACAAGCATTCCTTAATCATAGAAAGTTTTTGTACAAAGGGCAAGTGGGCTCTCTGTTTCTTTTTTTGTCTTTTTGAGACAGGGTCTCTCTGCAGCCCCAGCTAATCTGGAACTCACTATGTAGACCAGGCTGGCCTTGATTTCACAGAGATCCACCTGCCTCTGCCTCCTCAGTGTTGGGACTAAAAGGTATGTGCCACCACGCTCGGTACCCCAGTTTATTTCTTACTCTTGGGTTTTTCCAAAACTGAGAACAATGGTCTTGAAGATAAAGAGCAAGAGAAATCTTGCCACTTGAGCTGGGATTCTTCAAGATCACTAAATAAAGTGTGGAGCATTCTATGCAAGTTGGAGATGCTTTTCACATCATGACAAATAGCTCATTATTATGCTAATGTGAACGTTTAAGCCTAAAAAAAGCTAAGTTCACACCAAGCAAAGAACCAATGATGTTTTCAGCACAGGGCATAGCTAACCACTCTGGCTCAAATCCAGTGTCCTATTCCATTCTGGGACCTGTAGCTGTGCTGATGAGCAGAGGTATGATCCTGGCTCCTCAGTGTGGCCCACAGATCAGTGGCTTCTGAGGCAGCAGGGCATTTGTTAGAAATGCTCATTTCTCCTGCCCCAGCCCAGACCTCCTGAGTCAGGAATGTCTGAGACCTAGTGGTCTGTATTCCACAAACCCTCCACAGGATGTTCCCTAAAGTTTGAGAAACATCGATTAGACAAATGTGGGTAAAAATAAAAATTTCCGCACTGTGGAGATAAGCAGTTGCTGGGATTCGCTCTTATCCGAGCAGTAGTACCCATCCCCACACCCCCACATACCTCCACCATGGGTAAAGCTGCCCTGGTCTTTCCTTTACATTTTGTACATCTGACTAATAAGGGTCTCAACATCTGGAAACAAAGACCCCAACAGAGGTGCTATTGACCTTGACTCTGTGGAGGTATGGGTGGTGTGGCTGACACCCTGAAATCATATGCAAAATCACAGCTTCACATGCATCCTTCTGGGCTCATGTCCATGACAGGCATGTTCTGGCAGATTCTCAATGTGCCACTTGCTGGGTATTGTCTAGTGTGAAAATGAAACTGTCACTATAACCCTCTTTTCTGATGCCAGGCCCTTCTGGTAGTTCACAGTCACAGAGAATGGGAAGAGGAAATGAAAGGAGCAAAGATCCAGCTAATCTGCAGAAATTGCTGACAAAATTGTTCACTGGGTGGACACAATCCCCCACGCCCTCCCACAGCATCCTGCAGGAGAGGAGGGGAGTGGTCAAGCTGCCTCTCTCCCAGTTCCTCCTACATGACCAAGTGTGTGATGCACATGACTCACCTACCTCCTTCCCCACTGTGCCAAGCACCACTCACCTCTCTGGCTTCCAACACCTTGGTCAAAAATTGGCAAAGGAGGGGGCTGGAGAGATGACTCAGCAGTTAAGGGCACCGGCTGCTCCTGTAAAGGACCAGGGTTTGAGTCTCAGCACCCATATGGTGGCTAACAATGGTTGGTAACTCCAGTTCCAGGGGATCTGATGCCCTCTTCTGACCTCCTCGGGCATTGCACAACACGGGTGTACTTACATGCATGCAAGCAACACACACATACACATTTTAAAAAATTGGCAAAGGAAACTTGGGATGCTGGGACAGTCCTGAGACTATTGGACAGCCCATGTCATAAGGTGGGAGCCCTTCTGTGAAGCTGGCAGAGGAGAGATGGGAAGAATGCAGAAACAGCACCTGAAGTCCAATGCCATCCACTGGACTTCCTAGACCAGTGGCTTGCTACTCTGGCTATATGTTAGAATCACTCAGGGTGTTGGGGGAACCATCTTGTTGGCCAGACCAACCTCCAAGAAGCTGGTGCAATTGGTCTGGGGTGGAGCCCAGGGACCAAGACTTGACAGCTTCTCAGGTGGGTCTCGTGAGCAGCCAGAGCTAAGAACCCTAGCTGGGGTGCATTTTAATTGTGTTCCTTGAATACTATGACCTTTCATTGATCATAAGTTATCTTATAAAATGCTTGGAGTAGCCAGTGTCTGAAGTTGCTATAGGAAGTTTCCAGCCCCTTGTGTGTAAATGAACGCTGAGCTACAGGGAATTCTTCACTTATTTTATTTTATTTTATTATTTTTTGTGGTGGTGGTGAGTATCAAACTCAGGACCCTGTGCATGCTAGGCAAGCACTCTACTACTGAACTATATCCCAAGGCCCATAGGCAATTTTTATCATTTTATTAAAGCAGGTCCTTTTTGAGGCTGGCCACCAACTACAGTGATATTTCATCTGACTACATCACTTCGGTGTTTATGTCCCCAGGCCCCAAAAAGGAGCTGGTAGCACAATGCTGATACCTAATGTTTATAAAACAAATTAACAATTATTACAGATATCAGCCTCCATGTCTTAAAATCCAAATCCTATTAACTCCAACGTACTTTCTCTGACCCTAGTCCCATAGCTGGTAGCAACCCCAAGGTCACTGCAAACTTCAAATAATTTCTCAAGATCAGGATCCCATGGTGACCTACGTGTTTGCCTCTGTTCCACAGCCTCTTTTCTAGAGTTCACTCTCAGCCTCCATTTCCTCAAAGAAAGCCCACCCTCAGTAGCCATTCCTGAGCTTTGCTGAGGACTCATGGGCCCAAAGATGGCCCTCTGCTGTCCGGAGCCCATCAACCGGCCTTTGCCCATGTCGCTCCAGACCTGCCACCAGCCCAGCTCTTTCCCCACATCAGCCCCTCAAGAAGCCAAACACTCCTCCTCAGACTCTCTCAATTGCTTTTTTAAGACACAATCCCATATTTCCTCCTAGGGTAAAATATGGTCCTCGCTATTAATGGGGCAACTTAAAGCCCCCAGCTTGCTTAGCCAAGGCATTTTATGGGATGCTGGTCTTTCATTGCTAAATACAAGACAACCAGGACTGTTGGCTACTTTCCTGATAAAAGTAAAATGTTCACCTTGTTCTATAATAACTATAAATTAGCTGAAGGGCCTCCCTCCCTAGCAACTGTCATAACCCCTTGGTGGGTGGGTGGGTAGGGGTAGTGAATATCCAGGCATTTATGATTTAACTGTTCTGGGTGAGGCCCAAGAGCTTGCTTCTCTAACAAGTTCCAGGTAAAGTGTTGCTGTGGGTCTGACTGCTCATTCTGAGGATTCTGAATTAGCTAATCCATGGCACTTACAAGAAGAATGCTTGGCACAGAGTAAATACACAATAAATACTTGCCAGCTTATACTGTGGTGTGTTTTCTGTGCGCAAGGCAGTGTCCTGCTTTTACAGATTGCCCCCTTTCATCCTCATGGCCACCTTGTGAGGTAGGCCATCCAGTGTTTTACAGAAAAGGAAACTGAGGCCAGGGGCAGGCAGAAATGACTGAGCCTGGACATGCACCCAGCTCAAATTCTGAAGTCGGTGCTGTCCACCACCACCCTGCCACACTGAAGACCCAGCTAGTCTGGGCATCTCCCCACAGCCATTGTCAGTCTTGCCCTGGTGTGAGGGAACTCTTTTAATTCATGCCACACTTCCTTGCCTTCTTCCAAGTAAGTTGAATGTAGTCCAACTTCCCCTGTGTGACTCAGCACAGCATTTTGAGCTCTAATGACAGTCATTTTCCGGAGTGTCTGCGCTGGGCCTCCACCCAGAGCAGTTCTTACTATGGCCCTGGACACTACCTCTAAGTCTGTCCCTCTTACTGCCCTTCTGAGAAAGTCCAGGCCAGGATGTCCCAGCAGATAGCACAGTGGGTGATGTCCAGGGAACCTAAAACACATCTTCAGGCTCTAGCATTCTGCCTAGACAACCACCCACAGCCAGGAGCCCTCTGGGGCCTGACCTTGGCCCTGCTCCTTTGGTACTACAAATAGATCCCATGATGCAAGTCACTATGATTATTCCCTTGTTAATAGAACAGTTCCTCCCTCCACTCAGCAGAGCTTTGGTTCCCTCTGTAGTTGGCACTGCTGAGTTCTCCAGTGTTACTGGTACGGAGAGCATGTGGGGTACTGACAGGAGTGCAGGCTGCCTAGCCTAGGTCTAACCTGGTTATACCTGATGTCCTTAGGCAAGAAGTCCAAGCTCCCCATGTCTCAGTTTCTTCATTTGTCAAACTGGGTTGATGATAATGATACTTCTTAGGGCAGCTTTGCCATTGTTAGGCTTTAATTCATGTGCTTTCAGAATAATGACTGGTGCATAGAGACTAAAATAACAGAAACCCAGGACCAAATCAATCCATGCTCCTCTTGCCTCGTGTATTCTTTACCCCAAAGCGGCTTTCTGCTGGCCTCTCGTGATGGATAGTTTCAGTTGTCAACTTGACACACCTGGGTGGAGGGAACCTCAACTGAGGAATTTCCTTCATTGGATTGGTTTATGGTCATGTCTGTGGGAGCATTTTCTTAATTGTTGACTGATATGGGAGGGCAGAGCCCACTGTAGGCGGTGCTACCCCTAGGCAGGTGGTCCTGTGTTATAAGAAAGCAGGCTGAACATAGGCCAGAGGAGCAAGTCAGTAAGCACCATGATCTGTGCTTCAGGTTGCTGCCATGACTTCCCTCAGTGATGAACTGTGACCTGGGAAATGTAAGATAAAATAAACGCTTTCCTTCCCAAGTTGGTTTTGGTCAGTGGTTTTTTTTTTTAATTATTAATTTACAAATATTTTATTATTTTTATTTCATGTGTATGAGTATATTGCCTGCATGTAGGTAAGTGCATCCATGTCACACAATGCCCGTGAGGACAGAAGAGGCTGTCAGATCCCCTGGAACTGGAGTTATGGACAGTTAGTTGCCATGTGGGTGCTGGGATTCAAACCCGGGTCTTCTGCAAGAACAACCAGTGTTCTTAACCGCTGAGCCATCTCTCCAGCCTCTGGTCAGTGTTTTTATCACAGCAATGGAGAAGCAAAGAGCACCTCTCTTGTCTGGATCCTGAGGCTCAGATCTTGCCATCTCTCCTTGTCAATCAGATGCTGTGCTGGATAGCTTTAGTGTCAACTTGACACACCTGGGTTGAGGGAGCCTCAATTGGGGAATTTCCTCTATTGGACTGGCCTGTGGCCATGTCTGAGGGGCATCTTCTTGATGAGTGATGTGGGAGGGCCCAGCCCACTGTGGTGCCACCCCTGGCAGGTGGGCCTCTGTTGCATAAGAAGGCTGAGCAGGGGCCAGGGAACAAGCCAGTAAGCAGCGTTTCTCCATGGCCTGTGCTCCAGTTCCTGCCTCCAGCTTCCTGCCCTGAGTTCCTATCTTGGGCTCCTTGATGAACTGTGACCCGGAAGATGTAAGAGAAATAAACCCTTTCCTCCCCAAGTTGGTAGTGGTCAGAGTGTTTTGTCACAGCAATGAAAAGACAAACTAAGACAGATGCATACATGCTTGCCTGTAATCCAAGGCAGAAGGATAGTGAGTTTGAGGGCAACATGGGCTACACATAGTGAGTTCCAGGTCAGCTCAAAATACATAGTGAGATCCTATCTCAAAAAATCAAATCAAACCCAGGAAAAAAAAGGTTTAATCTTCATGCCATCCAGTATCAGGAAGTTTAAAACCTACTCCAAAACACCACTGCTAAGACCCTTTCCTAGGAAACAGAGATTTGAAAATGATAAAGATGATCTTTGCATTCATAAACCAAACTGTGTAAAGGATCTAAGTGAACCATAATTGGAGAATCATTAAATAACTAATAAATAAACACTATGTAATAGAGTATTGCACAGCTAGTGTCAGAACAGCAGAAGAAATGTTCACTTTCTGCATTTCCCCCATCTTTGAGTATTATAACCTTTCTTGAAATTTTTGCTTATTAGAAACATTTTTTTAAAGAAAGAAAAGAGAGGCTGGAGAGATGGCTCAGCAGTTAAGAGCACTGGCTGCTCTTTCAGAGTACCTAGGTTTGTTTTGGAGCGCCCACATGGTGGCTAACAATCAGCTCCAGTTCCAGGGATCCGACACCTTCTTCTGATCTCCATGGGCACTGTACAACATGGGTACACTTACATACATAGAGGCGATACACTCATACACATAAAATAAAGATAATAAATAACATGTTTAAAATAATAAAAAGAAAAGAAAGCATCCAGTTTCTCTTTTACTTTTAATTTCTTTGGCCCTCAATAAGATTGAACTTTTTAAGGTTCAAATTAGCTGTGACCAAGTACATAACGACAAGCAACTTAAGGGAGAGTTTGTTTTGACTCAGTGTTCAAGAGTGTACTTCCCCATCATGCTGGGGAAGGACGGTGTGGTGGCAGGAGTGTAGGGGGCTGAGCACGACGCATCCCAATCAGGGACAGAAAGAGATCAATGCAGGTGCTCAGCTGACCAGTTCTTTTTATTCTTGGTGCTCTTTATAATTAGACCACCCATTGGAAGGTACCATGTCGGGAGCTGGAGAAACAACATTCATTACCAAAAAATATAATATGGCTCTACAAACAGTTGACTTAAGCAGGACATTCTGCCTGCACTAGTAACCTTGAGAAAGAATTTATGGCAAGGTTATCTTTCTCTTCCCCTTGCAAACAGTTCTCGGAAAAGATAAGTCATGCAGTAATCTCTTGGAACACCTGGTGGTCAGTCACGTTGCTCAGTCCCCCACCCCATACCCATAAAAATGCTGTAACCTTTGACCAACTTCTTCAACCCCTTCTAAATACAAACTGTATATAAGGAAAGCTTGCAATACAATAAAGCGACCCTTGACAAGTGGACTTGCTTGGGCTCCGTCTACTCTTTCTCGCCCGTTTTTCCTTTCAGGGAGTGGTCCCCCTCGAGCTTTACCTGTACAGGGTCCCCGCAGGCGGGGGCAGTACCAGCCACTCTGGGGAGGGTCGTCTCTCCTCAGCTAACCCTTCCTGGAAATACCCTCACAGGCCCACCCAGAGATAGATCTCTTAGTTGACTCCAGACAATGAATATTAGCCATCTCAGGAATTATGGACTTTTATTTCTTGTATATTTTCAAACTTGCTGTTTGATTTTCTGTTGGAGTGTTTACTTTTCTTATTAGGTTTTGTGCATCATGCTTATTGATCACTTGTATGTCATATTTATTGTGAAATTTCCCTCTAGAATGTAATTTCTCTTTTCATTGCATTGAAGATTTTTATCCTGTAAGAATTTAAAATTTTTTCATTAATTTTTTATTGAATTTTTTGGAATTCCATACAATATATTTTGATCATATTAGAGCCCTTCCCTGCTCAGAGCTATTATCTTCTCCTTCATGTCCTCCTCCCCCTTTTGGTGTAAAGATAACATGGTCCTTCTTCACACAAGTATTATTTTCTTCTAATACCCAAAGTTCCACTTTTTTAAGCAAATGACTTTCTTTTTTAATTAATTTAAAACCTTTTTATGTGTATGAGTGTTTTGCCTACATGAATATAAGTGCATCCATGTATACAATGCCCACAGAGACCAGAAGAGGGCATCAGATCCCCTGGAACTGGAGTTACTGACGATTATTAGCTGTCATCTGAGTGCTGGGAACCAAATCTGGGCTCTCTACAGGAACAGCCGGTGCTCTTGACCACTGAGTTATCTCTCCAGCCCCCAAACAGGTGACTTTCTATCCATAAAAAAGAAATGGTATTATCTATGTTCCATGCCTTTAGGAGGAGAATTAGATGCAAGATGCTTGGAAAGCTTTAGGCATGATAACTGACACACAGTAGGTTTCTTGCTGTTGTTTGCTATTATTAAATTTTAATTTGTTGGAAATGAGTTCTGGTGTGCCTGCCTACTGAGTCTAGAATATAGTCTTCTTGCTGAAGGGGTTGAGGGGAGATTTCCCTTTGTGGAACTATGATCTAGGCATAAGGCTATTCCAAACTTTCCTGCCTACCCTCCCACCCTACACTCTCCCTGTGACATGTTCATGCTGAGGTTCCCTCAGCTCCCATGCAGAAGCAGCTCTCACCAGCTGACTGTTCTCTCCAGCCTGGGCTCAGAGCCGTGCCTCAGTCCTTCCACAGACTCTACCTCCTTCCCCTCTAGGACCAATGAGGTACCATTTTCAGCTCCTCACAGCTTGAATCTGTTGGGCCAAAGTCACCAAGTGCTCCATTCAGCCACCCAGGTGGGATCCAAGGAGAAGATACTTTGTCGCATACTGATGGTGACAAGGCGGTTTGACTGGGGTACTTTCCTCACTTTGGGAGGACAGCCAACCAGGTTCCTTGGCCATGCCAGTTCCTGGGCAAAGTAAGGACCAACGATAGAGTCTACAGCTCAGGCAATGTCATTCTCTCTGGCTTCATAATAGTCTCCTCTGTAAGAAAGTTTCCAGAAGCAGCATACATTTCAGAGGAAGGCGAGGGCATAGTATCAAAGGCCCGGGAAGGGTAGAGAATGCGTGATGGATCAGCCTCTTTCTGTAAATCAGAATGCTCCGTTGGAGGGCTTTCTGGACAGGGCCATGGTCTCCCAGCCTGAGAGGGCCATACTGAAGATGGTGCCCCCTGGACTTTGCAGCATCCAGAGCATATGTGGCTAGCTTTCTCTCTAAGAGGACTGCATGCAGAGACAGGAAGCTGTGATTCAAGGGAAGACCCGAGCATCCCTGGATGTCACAAGGCCTGGTGGCAAAGCTATACTCAGACTTTGGTGTGCATCTGACTACATTCCTTACCAACCCTAAGTTAGTACCAGAGAACATTTCCTCACTATGTCCCCCTGGAATAATTACTTTCTGGGCCTGGGTTCCTTCAACTGGAACTGAAATCACATGAATACTCACCTCTAGGGCTGATATGGGGATTAAATGAACTAATGAATTTCAAGAGCTTAAGATAGTATTTGGGCACGTGCAAAAGAATCTCTCAGCGCTCTACAGTTGCTGGGTTTTTTTTGTATCACCACTATTATTCCCACTTGAATCTCCGGCAGCCCAAGGACCTGGGAAGCCTGGCCAATGCCCCTCTTGACCACCAGAGGGCAGCCTCGTCGAGGGAATGCTTCGGGAGGGTAGTGCCTCTGGACTTGGTTAGCAGGGAAACCCTGCCCTCCACAAAGACTGTGCTCTGAAAGGAGAAATCAAAGGTCAGATCCCTTGGTGGTCTGTCCCTGTTCTTACCTATGCCCTGTGGGACTTCCTAACCCTTTAGGGATGCTAGTACCAGAGAAATGTACATCTGGAGTTCAAGTCCACCATTTGTATTTGCCAGATGTTTAGTGCAGGGCCAGACCAAAGACCTTTCTAGACAACTGTTCCATAAGCCTTCTGGGCCTTAACCTTTCCTACCCTAGGTCAGCCCAACTCTTCTGGACACTTCATGCCAAAGTCCAAACTCCAGCCCCTCATAGCTGACCTCATATATGCCTTCTGAAATAGTTCTCCATCTTCTTGGGTAGGCACAAAGGAATCCAAGGGCCTCAAGAAAGACTTTCAGACTCTCTGAGCTCTGTTTGCAGGAGGCTACACGCATACACACAATCCTACCCTGCCTTCAGTTTGGGAGCCACACGTTCCTCCCGACCTTTGAGTTCCTTACTCTGCACCCAGCATTTCACAAAGTCCTAGTCTAGGCTAGTAGTCTTCAAAGTGTAGTCCTGGCGTAAGGACCACAGTCCTGGGAACTTGTTAGAAATGGTCATTCTCCCTTCCCCAGAACCACTGAATCCCAGTCTCTGGGGTGGACCCGGTAAGCTGTGTGATTAGTCCTCTCAGAGTGGCACAGGGCTGTGGGAGACAGCCTGACCTGCACTCTTCCAGTCTTTGGGGGCTTCAGGATCCCTTCCACAGATGGCCTGAAGCTCTTCCTGTAATACTTAGGAGGTCTAACTTACAATTTTCAAATGTTGTGTGGTGCTCCATCTGACATAACTGTGGGCAATTTTCCATATGATGTTACTGAAAGCTACTGTGCTTTTAGCTTTTTATCTTGATGAGAATATGTCATGTTTTGTTATAGTTGCTTAGCAAAGAACCCTAACTTGTGACAGCCAATTCCACAAACTATCAGATTAAGTGATTCAGCTGTGATATTTTCTCTTCCAAGGCAGGGGAAGATTGCATCGAGACACAGAGGGGAGGAAAGGCAGCCTTTTTCGTCCTGCCTCATGAGATCATGAGAAGCCTACCCTCATGAACTGGCACAGCAGCACTGGTGGGAACAGCATGGTACCCGGGGGAAGGAGAGGCACAGACCCACTTACTAGGAAGCTTACAATCAAAATACAGATAAACTTTCTGTAGTGTCAATATGGGGCTGGAGAGATGGCTCAGCAGTTAAGAGCACTGGTTGCTCTTACAGAGAACCCGGGTTTAGTTCCTAGCACCCACATGGTGGCTAACAACCATCCATAACTCCAATTCTAGGGCATCCAATGCTCTCTTCTGGTCTCCATGGACATTGCATGCATGTAGTACACTTACATACATTCAGGTAAAACACTCATACACTTTAAAAAAAATAATTTTTGAAAAGTAAATGTGAACCGTTACCTTCCCTTCCCTGCTTCTTAACTCTATGTTTCATAGCATTGAGAATTTTCATCCCAATCCCTCACACATGTACTAGGAGTGAAAGACATAGTTTCTGTGAAAAATGGATCAAAACCCATGACGTATACAGAGCTCTCTTGAAACAGAAAGCTCTTTTTGTGTGTGTGTGTACATGATCATTTTGGTGCACATGTGTGTGGAAGCCTGAGGTTGATATCAGGTATGTTCCTCAATCACTCGTCCCTTAAATTTTTTTTCAATATTTTATTATTTTTGTGTATGAGTGTATTGCCTACACGTATGTGAGTGCACCCATGTCACGCAATGCCGCAGAGGTCAGAAGAGGGCGTCAGATTCCCCTGGAACTGGAGTTAAGGACGGTTCGTAGCCGCCATGTGGGTGCTGGGAGTCGAACCCGGGTCCTCTGCAAGAGCAGTCAGTGCTCTTAACCACTGAGCCATCTCTCCAGCCCTTCCCTTAATTTTTTAAGACAGGGTCTCTCTCACTGAACCTGGAGCTCTCCAACTCAGTCACATTTGGCTGACAAGTAAGGCTTAGGCATCCTCCAGTTTCTGACTCCCCAGCAGCAGGGCAGCAGGCACACACAACTACATGTAGGCACGTGCGTCAGCACTGGGGATCCAAACTGAGGTCCTCATGTTTGCACAGCAAACACTTTACTGGCTGAGCCATCTC
>NW_008341827.1:11419-17074 GCF_000622305.1 Nannospalax galili | reverse complement strand
CCTCTGCCTCCCGAGTGCTGGGATTAAAGGCGTGCGCCACCATGTCTGGCTGATTTTTTTTTTTTAAGTACAAATGCACTTTGATTGAATAATGATCCTGTGCTGGTTAGCTTTCTTATTGCTGTGACGACATGCATGACAAAAACAACACAAAGCAAAAGAGAATTTATTTCACTTACAGTTTCAGAGGACTGAATGTCATACTCATGTGGCCCCATGTTTCTAGGCCTGTAGTGAGGCAGTCTATCATGGCAAGGAACATGGCCGTTCACCTCACTGCAAATAGGAAAAAAAGAGAGGGGAAAGAGCACAGGACAAAACACAGCCCTCAAGGACTTTCCCCCAGCCAGGTTCCATCTTCTAAGTCCCCAGGACCTCTCAGCATGGTGTACCAACTGGGAACCAAGGGCTCAACCCATGAACCTGCAGGGGACCTTTCATAGTCAAATGGTAACAGGCCCTAAGAAGATATGCCCAAGTCCTAACCTCCAGCAACTGTGAATGTACACTATTTGGAAATAGATCTTTGAAGACGTAATTGAGCTAAGGATCTGGAGTTCATTCTTGATTTCAAAAAGGCCCTAATTCCAATGATTGGCACCCTTGTAAGTGAAAGGAAAGGGGATTGGAGACAAAGGGTAGAAGGCCTTGTGAAAGACAGGGGTTGCAGTGAGGTATGAACAAGTCAAGGAACCCCATGGAGTTCTGGAGCCACTAGAAGCTAGCAGGGAAGTAGGGACAGATTCTCCCTCAGATCCCTAGAATCACTAAATCCTGGGACTGGAGAGATGGCTCAGCCAATTAAGGGCACTTGGTTCTCTTCCAGAAGACCCGAGTTCATTCCTAGAGCCCAAGTTAGGCAGCTCCCAACTGCCTGATGAAACTCTAGCTCCAGGGGACCCAAAATTGTCTTCTGGTCTCTATTGGGACCTGCACACATGTGGCACACACCCAGACATACAGACACACATAAATAAAAATAAAAATTAAAATTTAAAGAAAAAAGGAGTCCTCTCAATAACCAGACTTTGTATTTCTGGCCTTGACAACTGTGACGATTTATCCTGTCAACTTGATACACCTGGGAATATGAACCTTCAACTGACGAATTTCCTCCATCACATTGGCCCGCAGGCATTTTCTTGATTGCTAACTGATATAGGAGGGCCCAGCCGCTGTGGGCAGCGTCGTCCTCAGGCCCGTGGGCCTGGGCTGTATAAGAGAGGCAGCTGAGAAAGCTGGGGGAGCAAGCTGGTATTTCTGCTGTGCTCTTGGCTCCAGTTCCTGCCTCCAGGTTTCTGCCCTGAACTCCTGCCCTGGCTTCCTGCCACGATTGATGGTCACCTGTAAGTTATGAGCAAATTAACTGCTGCTGCCTTAAGCCACTCCGTGGTAATTCATTAAGGAAGCCTTAGGGAAGTAAGAGCTTCCTGTGCTATTTTGTAGTAACAAATCAGAAAGTCTAAAGGGAAAGATTCTCTGGGGAGGTATATAATGCAAAATACGACCCTGAAAGGTAGAAAATGTGAGCTCAAAACGTTGAGAAAAGTGTAGAAATTACCACTTTAAAAAGCATCATGCTGAGACTGTTTTACAGCTAAGCTTTACTTTCAAGAATTCCCCATATTATCCAAACTTAAAAAGACTAGAGGGTCGGCTGGAGAGATGGCTCAGTGCTTAAGAACACTGGTTGTTCTTGCAGAAGGCCCAGGTTCAAATCCCAGCACCCACATGGCAGCTAACAACTGTCCGTTAACTCCAGTTCCAGGGGATCCGATGGTCTCTTCTGTCCTCTGCAGGCATTGCATATATATATATGACTGAGGGAAAAGCCTCTTAAGTAAGGTCTAAAGTGAGAAATATCTTTGTACTGAAATCTGGTAAAGCAAGCAGAGAAACTAATGGGAAATTTCACATGTGATATTGGACTGGCAAGATGGCTCAGTGGGTAAAGGCATTTTCCACCAAATCCTGATGACCTGAGTTCAATCCCTAGGACCCAGTGGAAAGAGATAACCCATTCCTGCAAATTGTCCTCTGACTTCCACACGTGTGCGCACACATCTATGCACAGCACAAAATTAATTCATTAAAATATAATTTTAAGGAGTTGGAGAGATAGCACAGTGGATAATGTAAAAAACTTTAAATGTTGGTCTTTCAAACCCTGTAAAACTTGGAACTTGGTTTATGACAAGGAATTCTAATCTTTTAATCCCACCATACCCTGTAAGACTTTTGTTTAGGGAAACGCCCTGAAGCATTCCTGAGCCTGATAGCTTCGTGGTAAGGTTCTTCTCCCTTTGTGCCAATTCTTTTAAACTAGCCAACCAGAAAAGACTGCGAGGTCAGACCCCAGTCAAAGACACGGTTCTTTTGCATTAGAGATAAAAGCCCTCTAGACTTCCGGGTCCTGTGTGTACCTGCTAGATCTGACCATGCAAGGTATCCTTTTGAAAAAGTAAAACCTGTCTTGCCAAGTCTTTGCTTTGTCCGTGTGTTTTTTGTGTAGTATTGATCCCTTGGACCTCGGATTTTATTTCTAACAATTTGGAGGCTCATCTGGGATTCTAATTCCATCTAGGAAAATGAGAACCTTACTTTGGGGAGACATATCCCACTGCCTTGTTACAGTGGTTCCAGGGTTTGGGCATTTGGAACTTTGGAAGAAAGTCTCTTACCATAGAGATCAGGCAACTCTTCACAAACCAAAGTAAGAAAATTCATGGGGTTTACAAAGTATTGCCTTGGTGGTCTGGGCATTCTCGGGGGTTAGTGGAGCCCTGACCTGCAGTTCCTTCAAGGGGATTTGTCAGAGATGGGCAAAGTGGCAGACTTTGATGCAAGAAAACTCCTCCTTAGGGATGAGGAGGGTTGAGCTTTTAAGGGACTCTCAACTTAGATGCAAGAAATCATTCACCTTAGGGAAGGGGTGTTGCGCTTCTAAGGGACCAGAATGGGAAATAATTAGGCCAAACTGAGCTCTAGAAAAGGAAAACAAAAAAGGAAAGAAACAGATTCCCCCAGAGAGTGGGGGGGAAAATAACTCTTCTGACCAATCCAGAGACTTTCCCACCCCTTTCAAAATATCTCGTCTTGCCCCAGCTAAGGGGGATTTTTTTTTTTTTTTTTTTTTTTTGTACAATGCAGAAGAGACCTCCAAAATCTCTGCTTCCCTCTGACTCCCCAGGGGAAGGTCCAGACTTTATTTTTCCTCAGAGGAGGAGGAATTGGATTTGTTCAAACTCCGCTAAGCAGTACTGAGAGCAGAAATCTAAAAAGAGAACTCAAATTCTTATGAGGGGTCCCTGTGGTGTAGCAGACCCGTTCTTAGGGTCCCAGCTTTATACCTGGCCGAATTAATGTCTATCTTGACTATTCTGTTCTTGGGAGAAGGATGAATGATGATCAGGAGGTGCTGCATTGATTATTTTGAAAATTATCCAGCGGCTTTTTTTTTGGGGGGGGGGGGGGGGGGGGCGAGATGGGGCTGGCACACCAGAAGCTAATTTCTTCAACCAGGATCCCAGATGGGACAGAAATAATGAAGTCCACGGAGAACATGCAGGCGCTGGAGAAATGGCACTGCCACTAAAGGCTAACGACCAAAACGTCAAAGGCTTGGTTCTCAGCACCTAGCATTTCTCTGCTTTTCCTCTAAAGTTTCCTTCCCCCTGCCCCATGTAGCTGCTAGGTCACCACGTGTCTGACCTCCACGCAGGCACTAACCTTTTCTTCCCGTCTTCCCTCCATTCCCTTCCTCAAGGCAGCTGCCAAATTTCCAGCTTGCCTGCCCTGAGAATTTCTCTTTAAATTCTAATAAAATTGTCTCAAAGCTCCTGTTTGTGTCTAAAAACCCTCTAGGGGACACTGTTTCTCCTCTCATCATGGTCATCATGAAGTGATCCCCCAAATTCTAATTGATGTATTTGGTGGTCACAGAGGAGATATTCACAGATATGTGAGGTTTGGTGACTAAGCAGGTGAGCTCTTTTATCTATCTTGCCTCAGGGCTTTTGAGACCATAAACTGCCTCTCAAAGAAAAGGGAAAAAAAAGTTTTTCAAAGTCATTTCACTTTTTCTCAGGCTCTAGGTGTTTTGTTCTTATTTTCTTCATCATGGGTCTCTCAAGGAGAGCAGAGCTGAGGGACCTGGGAGGTTAGTCCCCAGGCCCTCTTGGACACTGAACAATGCTTGCTTAGGTAACGTGATTCCAAGGTAGCTGCTGCTTTTCTTACCAGATCTAAGCATTTTAAATTTCAGTGAACATGGAGAATCACGTCCTGCTTGGGCTGGACATGTGCTCCTCTCTTTGCTTTCCTATTTGGGGCCCACATATCTGAAGGTAATTTTCCTTCTACATCAAGTCTGACTTACCTGGGTGCTTTCTAAAAGCAAAAAGGGGGTGGTGGTCTACATTTAATCCTGTGAGTCCCACAGGACTTGTATCCTGATGAGGAATGGGCTCATTTTATCATGGAGCTGAGCTTAGTAAGGTAACCATGTGGTTTTGTTACCATCTTGTTGTGGGGTGCATCACCAGAGAAGACCACTCAAAGTTTTGCTGAATGAAAGTCGTTAATGGACAGGGCTACTACACAAGGATGTTGGGAACCCAAGTGTGTAGCATCAAACCATCTCTAGGGTAAGCTTTTATACAGAGAAACCATAACCAGAAATGAAAAGTTCCCAAGCTTACAGGTGGAGAGTCCCCTTAACAATTTCTATTTTATTAAGTAACAATTACTATTTTGCAGAAGCAAGCCAAACATAACCTACCTAAACCATAAATCTACAGTTAGCAGGTGCACTCCAGGATACTCTGACCTGTTTCCAAGACAACCGGGGTCTAACTGACATGTGTCCCATACCCTGGGCCAACTGCCTGATAATTTCAGAGACTTGAGTCAGCCTAAACTTTAACATCGCATAGCTATGGTCAAGAAGCAATACAGAAGCAACCATATGATCTGGCCACTATCTTGGTTGATGAAATCATTAATATGGGGACAGCCACGTGACTTGGTTAGTAACATTTTCAAAATGGTAGTGACCAATGTGATCTTGATGCCTTCGTAATTAATCCAACCACATGGCATAACTCAAAATGGAGACACCCAGAAACTTACTAATATTATTGAGCCACATGGGCTCATGCTAACCTGGAAATTCCCTAGACTACATTTAATCAGATGTCATAATCTTCTTTTAATTTTTTTTTCATTTTTGTTTTCACCTTGGATTCTTGATGAGATTATGAAAATAGAAAGCCAAGGGGCTAGAGAGATGGCGCAGAGGTTAAAAGCATTGGCTGCTCTTCCAGAGGATCAAAGCTTGGTTCCAAGTACCCACATGGTGCTTAACAACTGTCTGTAACTCCAGTTCCAGGGAATCCGACACCTTCTTCTGACTTCCTTGGGGTCTGCATAACACCGGTGCACTTACATGCAAGCAATACACATAAAATAAAAATAATAAGTAATATATATATAATAATATGCTTATGTTTGCAGTGCATTGCTTAGTTGTGCCATGGACAGTTTTCTATTAAATTAGGGTGTGCATATGCCATGGAGGTATTTTTAATGTTTTGAGTGGGATTATTAAGCCTTTTCTGTCTTTTTCAGATAAGGGACTCCTTGTAGCTCCAGGTG
>NW_008341827.1:0-11281 GCF_000622305.1 Nannospalax galili | reverse complement strand
TTCTTATATTGATTTGCATAATATATTTATCAGTGTCTAAAGGAAAGACATTCTGATATTGTCTCTTTCCAAGTTATTTTGGATACCATTGTTTTCTATGTTTCTTATTCTCTAGAATATGGATACTTAACCCAATATTGTGTATGGTAAATTATATATATATCTTTTAATCCAGACAGACTGACAGACTAATAGCCATCTTTAAAAGAATTCACTCTGAGAGCTATCAGGCTTGCCATTTATTTAATTAAAGTTATTTTTTAATGGACTAGCAAATTATAAATTTAAAAAAGAGGAGGGAACATTTAAGGGAATTAAGATTGAGCCAGCCCATGAATGAGTCAGGTAGGAAACCTTTCCTCACTTATACAGTTGTTAGAAGTTGGCTGAGTTTGCTGATACACAGGGCCAATATTTGCTCCAGAGGTTTTATGGATGATGGGTCTTGCACAGACAGGATAAGATTAACCAAGTGACATGGAGCAAGACTCCATTAAGGTCACAGAGCATTAGAGAGTCATATTGGTACAGTGAATAATCCAAGCAGAGCCCCGCCCCCTTTAAGGTCATTAGTAAAAAGAGGATACAGGTACCCAAGCCCACATTGGTGAAGATAGGAAGGTAATGACTAATCCACTAGGTGCCACCTTTCTCATGGTCATTCACAGGAAGCTGTAAGAGGAGCTCTCTGGAGAGGGGTGTGGAAAGGATGCTGGAAACATTCCAAAATATCTTCTTTTGTTAAGTCTTTCAGGTTACCGGTCTCCATTAATAGACACAGGCTAACTAATTGTGGATATAAGCTTTCATGCATCTGGTCACCTCAAATATAACCTCAAATAATATATATTATACAAATAAATGGAGGATCCTGCTTGATCATGGGTACTCACTGACACATATCCATGACTTCATAAAGTTTAAAAATGTGAGGTGACCTCTTAAAACCAAATATTATGTCTCTTGTCAATCTCTGTTTCTAATGTAAGACCCAGTGAATGAGAAGGCTCACCTGGACAAATGTATGTAAACTATTTCTAACAGAGGTTATTATTTATCTTATGATACAAAGACATCTATCGTAAAAAACAGCTAGTTGGATACTCTATTTTGTCACAACAATGAGGAGGTAACTACCATAGACTGATATAAATGTATAATGAATACCAAGATTTACTAAATATCAGGCTAGATTAAAAAATAAAAGAGAGGACCCTCTGCCTAAAATTCCGCAGTCAGTAACCCCTCATCACAGTTTTCCTTAACTGATTATCGTAAACATCAATTTGACAATGTTTTCTGTGTACCTGTTGCTTCTCTCTACCTACTTTTTATACTCATTCAAAACCTAAAACAAGGTTTTAGGAGACCACTTTCTAAAATATATAAAGTAAAAAAAAAATGCTTAATTTAGGTCAACTGCATTGTCTTAAATACCCAGCAGGAAAGTATAATCAAAGAATAAAGCGATTGGTATGCTTATTTAGGATGCTAAGGGATTGTACTTCCCAGACATTAGGCTTAAGTTTATATAAGATATTATTTAGACAACTATTTCTCACTTATGATTTTGTTTTTCTTTTGTCTTTTCGAGACAGGGTCTCCTTGTGGACCCAGCTGTCGTGGAACTCACTATATAGACCAAGCTAGCCTTGAACACACAAAGATCCACCTGCCTCTGCCTCCCAAGTGCTGGGATTAAAGGCATGTGCCACCATGCCTGGCCTCTTTTGTCTTTTTGAGACAGGGTCTCCCTACAGCCCCAGCTGGCCCGGAACTCACTATGTACACCAGGCTAGCCTCAGTCTCACAGATTCACCTGCCTCTGCCTCCTGAGTGCTGAGATTAAAGACGTGCACCACCATGCCTGGCATGATTTTGTTCTTAACAAGAAAATGCTACTCAGATATTAGACTTCAAATCTTGGCCCAATTCAACATTGTAGTGCCTACCTGCAGCCAAAGGGGACAAGAAATAATGGTGACAAAATTTCTTTTCTCTCTGTCTAGAAGCAATTTGGGAGGGATCTCACACTGTAATTCTAGCCACCCCAATAGCTATCAAAGTGCCTGAAAGCAAACCCTGGGTTCATCACTCTGGAGTCCAGCCTTAGAAGCCAAAAGACAAACAAGGAGAAATCCAATGGATGGATGCTCTTGTGAGCCCATCAAGAAATTCTCCTGGTTCCCCAGAACTAGTAATACCTTTTATCCTCCCTCATATCTTCCCGGACATCAGCTAAAGACTTCCTTTCCTACCTTCATCCTGCAATTATACAAATAAAGCCACTTTTGGAAACTTTTAGATAGGCTTATGGAGGGGTACCTTGACTGATATTTATGTCCCCCTTCAGCACGACCAACAAAGTGTTCTGGGAGAATAGGTTAGGATTAGACATGATTTGGGCTGAAAAAGAAGAGGTTTATGTAACACTGGGAGAACAAGTTGTATATTATCCCCAATAAGCCAACTCCAGATGTAACTCCAAGGCTTTGTAAGAACTAAAAATCTGGAAACTCTCTGACTTCTGGAAAAATGGTTTGGAAAATGAAGTCTTATGGGCTCTATACTACCTTCCTTGGTAATCATAATGGGTGTCCTGATTGTGTATTATACCTTGTGTTAGGGACCTAACACAGTCTTGTTGAGTCAAGCTATTACCAAATGAATGTCCCCTCCCTATGACAGTGTCCTATTCCAAGATATAACAGAAAGATAACCAACGCCTTAATGAGTTTGAAGAAAAGCGTTTAAGAAAATAAGAGGAGGGATTTGTAAGAAACACTAAATATTAGTCTTTTCTTTCCAATCCTGTAAAACTTGAAGCTTGGCTTATGACAAGGAATTCTAATCTTTGACTACCACCATACCCTGTCAGAATTTTGTCTAAGGAAATAAGCTGATGCATTCCTGAGCCTGATGGTCTAGGGCAACGGAGCTCTTTTCACTTCTAGCTGATCCTTTCGAACTAGCCAACTGAGAAAGACTGTGAGGTTGGACCCCAGCCAATGAGGAAAAGACACAGTTCTCTTGTATTAGGGATAAAAGCCCACCAGTCTTCCAGGTCCCGTGTGTACCCGTCGGATCTGACTGACCACATAAGGCACCCTTTTGCGAAAGTAAAATATACTTTGCTGAGTTACTTTCACTTTGTCTGTGTATTCTTTGTGTGGTACTGATGGGGTCCTTAGCCCTTGGATTTTATTTCTAATATTAAGAGTACTGGCTGCTCTTGCCAAGGACCCAGGTTCTGTTCCCAGTACACACATGGTGGCTAAAAAAACCATCTGTAACTCCAGTTCCAGGGGATCTGATGCCCTTTTCTGGTCTCTGTGGACATTGCACTCATGTTCACTTACATGCAAGCAAAACACTCAAGCACATATAAAATTTTTTTAAATTAATTTTAAGAGCCCATAAAATATTAAAAATAGAATATAATACTAATAAACCTGATGGTGCATAAAAAAGATAACAAGCTGTGATAAACAGGGTTTGTGCCAGCATGAAAGACATTACAAGCAGCCCTTTCTTAGCTGAGGACCCAAAAGTAAGATCAAGCTCCTGTCTCGAGAGAGGCCCTGTTTCTGTGCCAGGCCACTGGAACTCCAGGTCCCCCTTCAAGACCAGGGGTATTGCTTAATTGTTGAGTGCTTGCCTAGCATACATGAGTCCCTGGACTCCACCTCCAGCCACAAAAGCAAAATCGAAACAATAGCAAAAGAGTAGTGCTGAATTCTCACAGACATGGTGCAGTGACACAGCACAACCCTGTGCCTTCCCAGCACCAGCATAGGCACCACCCCCATCATGGCCCTGTGCTGGTACTGCCATCTTCACTCACTTAGCTCCTCTGTGCTTCACCAGCATCATGGCCTATCAGCTGACTGAAGAAGGTGGCTGAATTCAAGGAAGATTTACCTTTATTCAGTAAATGTCTCACCACAAAGGAACTTACACCTGTCATGCGATCACTTGGTCAAAACGCAGCAGAGGCTGGATTGCAGGATACAGTATACTAAGTTGTTGCTGATAGTGGCATGATTGGCTTCCCAGAATTTTTTACCATGATAGCTAGGGAAAAAAAAATACAGAGTGAGGCTGGGCGTGGTGGCGCACGCCTTTAGTCCCAGCACTTGGGAGGCAGAGGCAGGCCGATCTTTGTGAGTTCAAGGCCAGCCTGGTCTACATAGTGAGTTCCAGGACAGTTGGGGCTACAAGGAGACCCTGTCTCAAAAAAGATACACACACACACACACACACACACACACACACACACACACACAGTGAAGAAGAGAGCTATGAGGCATTCTGAGTCTTCAATAAGGGTGGAGATGGTTACAGCAGTCAGTACAGCAGAACTATGTTTCACTGTGACAAGAGATAATGGATAAAATAGATCAAATGATCAGAGAATCAGATATTGATGGACACGGCCAGTCAGCCATGAAGAGCTTATACAGATTGTTAAGTTTTGAGGGTTCAGAATACAGGACCAATAGAGAAAAAAGGAGACCATAACTGACCTTCAACAAGACTGAGATTATTGAAGCACCTCAGTGAGGGACAGCAGTCTTCCCACATGCTGGAATGGACTGTTGCCCTGGGGCAAAGGTCACTGGGGTTTCTATAGGATATAGCTGTGACTGACTGTGTGCAGATCAGGGGCACTCTTGAGAAGTTTATGCCCCTTATGCTCCCCTTCTTCCTGGCACCATTTGCTCTGGTTTATCTTGAGAGACAGGATCTCTTCTTGGAACCACTTGCTCAGGGAGACAGGCTGTCCTGGGAAACAGGCTGTCTCAACAGTCTTCCCAGGAGGGAGGGAAGTGACTGATTGATAATGTGGCTTTCTGCAGCCAGGCATTCTATCACAGATGATAGCTGTAAAGTGAAGACCTACTTCGGAATATGTTTCCCCCAGAAGAATCAAATCAAGTCATTTACATACCTATTACACCAACAGCAAGAAGGTCATGCGTATGTCTATAACAAAATAGAACATGAAATTACCTTCTGCATGAATTGATTAGTGGTCCTTCTTGAAAGACAAAACTTTCTCAGTTTTATAATATAAAAACTTGTTTTACTTCAATAATAAAGACTTAAAATTCCATTATGGGCCAGCAAAATGGCTTAATGGATAAAGGTGCTTGTTACTCAAGTCTAGCAGTTCAATCCCTGGGATTCACTGTGAAAGAGAGAATTGATGACTCCCAAAAGTTGTCCTGTGCCCTCCACACATGTACCATGTATGTACACATACATACATGTATTATGTATATATGTATTTTATATATATATCAAAATGTATTTTTAAAGTTCCATTTGTTCCATGATTTATATTGTGTTTGGATTGGCCAGGTTTCCATTCATGCAGCTTGATGTTTAAGCACAATCAGGGATCTGTTTTAACACTGAATTTTTTTTTTAAAGTTCAAAACCTACTTCAATTTATTAGTGTAAGTTATCACATCTGGTTTTTATGAAAACAAGCATATTTAAAGTCACTTTGCCAAGTCGGGTGTGGTGACACACATTTTTAATCCAAGCAGTCAGGAGATAAAGGCAAGTGATTCTTTGTGAGTTCAAGGCTGGCCTGATCTACACAGTGAGTTTCAGGCCGGCTGGGGCTACAGGGAGACCCTGTCTCAAAAAAAAAAAAAAGTTAATTTGCCTCAGGTTCATATACAAGAAATGTGTGAAGGAATTAGAGATAAAGGTGTGTGTGTGTGTGTGTGTGTGTCTAGTACAACAGATACCTCTGAAATTCAGAGGGTCATTAGGGATTATTTTAGAAAGTCATACCTGATAAATTTGAAATCTAGTAGAAATAGATGTTTCTAGATGCATTTGAACTACCAAAATTCAACCAAGAGGGTGGAAAAACCTAAATGGATCAAATAACAAGTTATAAGGATTAAAATAGTAATTAAAAGTTTCTCAACAAGGAAGATTTCTGTATGGAAAGATTTACTGCTAAATTTTACTAAACATTAATGAATTAATGCCAAAGCTCCCCAAACTATTCCATTAGGTAGAAAGGGAAGAGATGCTTCCAAACTCACTCTACAAAAGCCAGTATTACCCTAATACCAAAAACAGCCACTGTGGAAACCAGTATGGAGATTCTTAGAATATAAAGGAACCACTGTATGACTCAGTGATATAACTATTGGGTATGTATCTTAAGGAATCAGGGTCAGTGTACAGTAGAGACTCCCATGTATATTGCTACACCATTTACAGTTAACAAACTATTGTTACAGAGTTTGAAACCACTGGGAAAAGATCAACAGATTCAATTCGAATTTTGAGTCGTCAAATTTATTAGGGCTATAGCCGTCCGTAGTCCCTCAGTCAGATTCAGGACCCATGGCCTCGAGGGGAGGGCGAAACTAGCTTATAAATGAAAAACCAAAAATACCATAGGAATTTCATCACACATGAATGATGCCAGGTGGTCCTGAGTAGGATTAGGACGGTCAAAGTTAGCAGATAAGCAAACTATAGAAGCCAGAACAAGTTTGTGTTAGTCCTTCTCTTAAGAGATGTATAGTGACCTTGACAGTAAGGAACTTTCTGATTACTATTGTTATTTAGGCTTCTTGGCCAGGCAAGAAGCATAGCTGCAGTGTCTGGGAGGAGACCAAGGTCAGCTGCTCCAGAGAAAGCACTCAACTAAGTTCAGACTTGACCTTGAAGCTGGCTGTTTTTGCTTTTGAAGTTTAAAGTGGCTGCTTCATACAAAATGAAGAAAATGAAGTTACTTTGGCTATTACAATCTGGGAATTCCATTTGGGGCTGTTAGACTATAGAGACAGCCTAAGCATCCAACAACAGATGAATGAATGTATACATAATGGAGTCTCATTTAACTATAAAGAAAAGTGAAACTGTATTGTTTGCCAGAAAATGGATGTAACTGGAGATCATCATAAGTGAAATAAGTCAGAATCAGAAAGACAAATATCTGTGCTCTCTCTTATGTGGAATAAAGACAAAAAGACATGAAAGTAGAGGGAACTATTTGAGAAAAGAAGAGGATCAGGGAGACATGGGAAGGAGGATAAAAGGAGGTATGGGGAGTGACTATTATCAGTGCATATATGAAAACGTCATAATGCAGATCATTATTTTGTACAATTGATAGACAAATAACCACTACCAAAAACCAAGCGGCTCCCTGCTGAAGAAGAAAGGTCATGAGGAAGGTCTTTGCAAAGTGTGGCCAATGAGCACCACACACCCCAGCCTGACCTTCTTCTCCTTCCTCCTCCAGTTAAAGAGGCTCCTGAAGTCCCAGGCAGAGGCACCAGGAAGCTGTGCATACAGTGGGGAGATGCCAGGAGCCACCCTTGTCTGGTGCAGACTGTGAGGACTATCTTTAACAGGGTCTGCATCTCTACCTTCTGTGGCTATGACATATGCGTATTTCCTGTGGGCTACTGGGTAACCCCATAGAAGTGAGTTATTTAGGAGGGACTGCCCAAATTTGGACAGCAAGGAAGGAGAGAGAGAGAAACAACATCTGTAACTCCAGTTCCAGGGAATCTGACACCCTTTTCTGGCCTCTGTGGGCACTGGGCAGGTACATAGAACACACACACAAAATATATATATATATATATATATATATAAAAACACTCATACACAAAAGTTAAGTTTTTATTAATTAAAAAATATAAATGACTTAAAAAAATTTTTAATGTAATAGTTAAGAGCACTCACTGCTCTTCCAGAGGACCCAGGTTTGCTTTCCAGCAGCCACATGGTAATTCTAGTTCCAGGGGATTTATTGCCTTCTTATGGCCTCTGTGAACATTGCACACACATGGTGTAGCACTGAGGGCTACAAAGAAACCATGCCAGGCAGGAGAAAACTTCCTTTGAGTTGTTGGCCAGGGTAGTCCAAGAGACTCCCAAAATTATACAGGATATTGCTACAGTACTTGATTGCCTCCCAGAACTTAAAGATAAGACCCTATTGCTGAAGACAGGACATACTTCAGACACAGGATTTGGAGCAATGGAGCTGGAACTGACCTGGAAGCCACCTCCCATGAAGGCTAGCTCTCATAGCTTTGGAGAGCACTATGCAAACTGGTAACGGAGAACATCAATCAATGGTCCAACCCAGCTTCAAGGCCTAAAAACCACATCAGTGACTGGCACAGCAAATGACATTGGTGCAGTAGTGGCACTTTTATCTTGGGGGTAATCAACAGTTACATAATTGGACTTAAAGCCCACTCAGTGGGAGGAAACTCATGTGTGATACTGTAAACAAAACCAAATACACATAGCTGGAGAGGTCATACATCTTCGAGAGAACCCCAAGGCTGTTCCATCCCTAGACAAATGTACTTTCTTACTATGTGCAAAATATGGATCCTTAAATTTACAAACAAATATCCCAGTCATCACCCATCAAAGGAGCTTCTTTTTCAACAGACAGATATTATTATGGTGTTCCACAACTAGTCACACACAGAGATTGTTGTGAATTGTCCAAGCCTAAGTAGCACATCTAAGATGCAACCTCTACATCTAAGACTTACAGACAAGGGATGAAGAGAACACTAACGCATCTTTCAATTCTCATCAATGAAGCTCCCTCATGTAAGAGGGCCAGGAACACAAAAGGTCACAAATGGCCAAAATGTAGAGAATAAGAGTCTACAGGGTGTGGGTCCTTGGACAGGACTTCTATATTAAACTCCACCCACCCAGGGCTCTGGGACCATTGCAGAAGAGGAGGAGGAAAGAATGTAAAAGCCAGGGAGGAGGTGCATGACCATATGCAAATAGAGTCCTACAGGCTCCTGGGACCCTTCTCATATGAACCTATAGAAATGGTGTCAGCTTGCACAAGACCCATGCAAGCTCAAGCAGACAAAACCCAGCACAGAACTGTGGAAATGGACAGCAGACCTCAATCTTAGTCAAAGAATTATTGGCAGTTGATTACTGCTGGGAGAAGAGCTGACCTTCTTAAAGAAGATCAGGTAGGTGACTTTAGACAAGTGGACTAGACCTCAGTGGATGAACTTGCATTGAGGGACATCTGGGGACACTAACTTGTCATGACAGGCCTTAACACAAATGACAGAATGTATGAATTCTGGTGGGGGAGCTATGGGAGAGAGCCAATGGGGAAGGGGGTATAAAGGTGTGATGGCTAATCCTGGGTGTCAACTTTACTGGATCTGAGATTAACTGAAATGAGATCTTCTTAATTGGATCATCTGAAACTAGAAGACACACCCTAAAGGTGGGTGTTACCTTCTGATGGCAGCCCGAATAAAAAGCCATGGCAGCGGAGAATGTTTTTTTGCTTTTTACTGCTTGCCTTCTCTCTCGCTGGTGAGTTCATCTTGATGCTGTAGACTGAAGACTAGCTGATCTTTTGGAATTCATCAGACCTTCAGGGCCAGATTGGCACTACTGAAACATACAGCCTCGTGGACTGAGCAACTATGGAGTCTCAGCCTCTCCAGTGTGGTGCAGCCATTGTTGGAGTACACAGAATCTATCTTGTGAGCTAAGCTGATAAATCCTTATACATATATATTCATTCTACTGGTAAAGAAGGTAAAGTCTAGAGGGTTTATTAGGAATTAAGAGCAGGTTAAGTGTGAAAATTTTATTCAGGTTTTCCTTGGTTTCATAAGGATGTAGGAAAAAGGCAGCATCTTTGAAATAGAGAAACAAGCTCTCTCTGGACTATCAGTCTTCTGGCACCTTGATCTTAGACTTCTTAGCCAGAACTGCAAGCAATGAATTTCTGTGGTTTAGAGATCATCCAGTCTAAGGCATTTTGTTATAGAACCCGAACAAGCCCCATCATATAATTTCATTCTGCAGTATATGCTAATAGGAAGCAACCTATTGATTAAGGTAGTTGATCTTCAAAGTGATTGTCTGAATTTCTAAAACAAATTGTACTATAGGATTCTGCTTAATAAACACTCATTTGTTTTCCTACCGTGCACTGAGAAATCCCTAAAGAAGACTTCATATTGCTTTTTTATTTCTTAGTTGTTTTCTTTGTAGAACACGATTGTTGAAAGAATGAAGGAGAGGGTACAGAGTGGAAGGTTTTTTTGTTTTATTTTTGTTTTGTTTTTTGTTTTCTGTCTTTTTGAGACAAGGTCTCCCTGTAGCCCCAGCTGTGCTGGAACTCACTATATAGACCAGGCTGGCCTTGAACTCACAGAGATCTGCCTGCCTCTGCCTCCTGAGTGCTGGGTATAAAGGCGTGTGTCACCACACCTGGCCCCAGAGTGGAAGTTTTAAGTGTACCCAATTGGTACAATGCCTGTGGAGGTCAGAAGAAGGTGTTGAATCCCCTGGAACTGGAGTTACAGACAGTTGTTGGCAGGCATGTGGGTGCTGGGAATTGAGCCCAGGTCCTCTGCAAGAGCAGTCAGTACTCTTAACCACTGAGCCAAGTGTACCCAATTGGTACAATGCCTGTGGAGGTCAGAAGAGGTGTTGAATCCCCTGGAACTGGAGTTACAGACAGTTGTTGGCAGGCATGTGGGTGCCGGGAATTGAACCCAGGTCCTCTGCAAGAGCAGTCAGTACTTTTAACCACTGAGCCATCACTCCAGCCCTCCTCCCTTTTGTTAAAAATGCTTGCTATGTGCCCTATACACCACAGCTTCTACTCACTAACAGCTCAATGATTAAATTTTACACAGGCACCCAAAGACTTTTAGAAGTTATCGGATTTGGATTTAGACATGTGGGATGTGAAATGTTTATGTTAAGAGAGCATATGTTAGAAAAATATTGTGCTTGAAGAAAAAAATGGGGCTTCCTGCTTGGGATCTCTGTGAGACAGGTCCCCTGGACTTCTGGGTACAGAGTTTGACCCATCCCCCAGGGTACAACGAAGTCTGTGAAAGGTCAGCTAGAAGGAAAGACAGGGGAACAGTGACTTGCTGACAATGCAGGGCTTTATTTGAGGGGAAAACCTGCAGAGAGGGTCTCTCTAAGAACCAGAGCTCAAGCTTGGCATGGTGGTGCTTTAATCCCAGTACTTGGGAGGTAGAAACAGGCAGATCTTTGAATTCAAGGCCAGTCTAGTCTACATCGTGAGTTCTAGGCCAGTCAGAGCTACATAAGGAGACCCTGTCTCAAAACCAAACCAAACAAAAACAACAACAAACAAAAGAACAGTAGGCCACATACAAACTGGGATAGTTACAGGGCAGAGGTGGGAAGTGAGGAAGGAGGTTGAAAAGTTTCCTCTTATGGCCTACAGTGCCATTGC
>NW_008341826.1:0-873 GCF_000622305.1 Nannospalax galili | reverse complement strand
AGGTCCTTTCACCGAGAGAGGACTTTGTGATTTTTTTCCAAAGCTGCTTCTACTAGGAAAACCAAAAATCAAATCAAAACAAAACAAACAAACAAAAAACCCCACAAAAAAACAACCAATCAACCAACCAAACAAACAAAACTAATGAAGAAAGCTGTTCAATAAGTAAAGCCACATTTCTCTTGACTATAGACATCTATGAGAGTTTGAAATGAATTTTCAGTCTAAACAATGCATGAATGAGGTCTTCATATACTTTCAACTTGATAAGTGGAACATGGGCAGCATGTGGGAAGGAAGCTGGGACAGACCCTTCCAGCATTTCTTAGATGCTTATTTGTATTTCAAGCACTGTTATGTATTCAGCCACCGTGAGCAAGCTCACTGTGGAGCCAAGAACATGAACACAATCACTTCCCTCTGAATTACTCCTTCCCCCTCTCCTTTTTTCCTTTCCCTCCTTTTTTCTTTTCCTTTTCCCCCTACTTTCCTCCCTCCCTCCCTTCCTTATTCTCTTTTTTGAGATAGGGTCTCCTGTACTCCCAGCTGGCCTAGGTCTTACAAGAGATCCACCTGTCTCTGCCTCCTGAGTGCTGGGATGAAGTACAGGCATGTGTCACCATGGCTTGTGTTTTCCTTTTCGTTTTTTCAGGTAGGGTCTTCCTCTGCAGCCAGGCCTAGAAATCACTCTAGTCCAGGATAGTCTTGAACTGATCGTCCTACATCTTCCTTCTGAGCACTGAGATTACTGGCCTAAGCCCTCAGGCCTGGCTCTGTCCTTATTTTTTCTTTTTTTAAAAAAATATTTTTTAATTTAATTTAATTTTATTTTTGGTCTCTTTGAGACAGGGTCTCCCTGTAGCTCCAGCTGTC
>NW_008341825.1:0-351 GCF_000622305.1 Nannospalax galili | reverse complement strand
AGTCTTCTGGCCTCCAAAGGGTTCTGGCAGCTCCACTCCTCTGACTCTGCCTTCCACAGCACAAACAGCTCATCTCGCAGACCCAGGCCGGCTCCATTCCACATCTACTGTGGTCCTTGATCGTCATCCCATGGCCCCAGCATCTCCAAAAAGTGGGGGTCTCCACTGAAACTGAGGCTACACCTTCACCAATGGCCTCTTCTTGCCTCTCTGGGTGCAAAGCCTCAGATTCTCTCCATGACCCCTTCAATCCCCAGGTCTTCACTGCAACTGAAGCTGCACTTTCACCTATGGATTTTTCTGGCCTCTCAGAGTGCCAAGCCTCAGCTGCCCTCTGTGACCCCTTCACAC
>NW_008341824.1:309833-311736 GCF_000622305.1 Nannospalax galili | reverse complement strand
AGCTTCTGGTTCTCTCTTTTGATTTTATATTGTCGGGGCCGGATTGATTTTTTTTTTCAGGAGTTCCGCATGGCCCAACTCCAATGTGGATCAGAAGTTTTCAGACTTTCTCCTTAGGTCTGGAATCTTCTAAGAATGCTTTTGGCCTCAGGAACTTGGGTGTTGGACTGACCTGAGACCCTGGCCCTGGCTGCGCCATGCAGGGATGCAAAGGCAGATGGGGTGGGAAGAAGCCCCAAGATTTCCCAGGGAGTGGATTGAGTAGCTGGGTTGTACTGGATGCAAAGGATCAGGGAGAGGAAAGGTAAGCCTCGGATCCCCAGAAAGAGACTGTCAGCCCCAGAAAGAGGCTGGTGGGTGTTGCTGGACCAGGGAAGTAGAAGGAGGTGAGGGCGGTGCTCCTGGGGCCCAAGAAAGGCACTAAGTTGGTCTGGGTGAGAAGGGTCAGGAAGCAGTATTGGTTCCCCCGGTGTCTGAGGCCCCAAGACTAGGGATGGCGCAGGTCCCAAACTAGTAGTAGCGAACAGCGAGGGCGATGGAAGGGTGAATGTGGCTTGGGGAGTCGAGGCGTGGAGAGCTGAGCTATAGACTTACCCCAAGAGGCCTGAGGAGAGGGGTGCAGGCTAGGAGAGTTAGCCAGTGGTGCAAGTCCAGGGATGCAGTGAGAGGTGAGGGCGGGGCCAGGACCAGAAGCAGTGCTCTGGGGCCCAAGAAAGGCACTAAGTTGGTCTGGGTGAGAAGGATCAGGAAGCAGTATTGGTTCCCCAGATGTCTGGGGCCCCAAGACTAGGAGTGGCTCGCAAGTCCCACAATTGGTGTAGCGAACAGCGGGGGAGATGGAAGGGTGAATGTGGCTTGGGGAGTCAAGGCTCGGAGAGCTGCGCTATAGACTTATCCCAAGAGGCCTGAGGATTGGAGTGCAGGCTAGGAGAGTTAGCTGGTGGTGCAGGTCCAGGGATGCAGAGAGAGGTGAGGGCGGGGCCAGGACCAGAAGCAGTGCTCCTGGGGCCCAAGAAAGGCACTAAGTTGACCTGGGTGAGAAGGATCAGGAAGCAGTATTGGTTCCCCCGGTGTCTGGGGTCCCAAACTAGGAGTAGCGAACAGTGGGGGAGATGGAAGGGTGAATGTGGCTTGGGGAGTCAAGGCGCGGAGGGCTGCTCTATAGACTTACTCCAAGAGGCCAAGAGGCCTGAGGATAGGCTCTCCCTGGAGTTTTAATCATTTCCAGGCTCTCTGATAGACTTAAGAGAAAGCAATATCTAGGGTCATCAGGATGCTATTCAATGCCCTAATGTACCAGCTCAGATAATTCTTCCTTTTCAAAGCAGTGAAAAGCTGTAAGGAAGTCTAAAGCATGGAAGTGAGACAGAGGACTTTAAAGACATCCGGTCTGCAGGAGGCTGGGACTCCTTGACTCAACACTGAGTTGTGCTAGTCTCTGGAGATCTTTTTTAAAGGTTAAAAAACTCATTCAGTTTTATGTGTTACAGAGCTTACACTGAGCTCAATATTGTATAACTGTATTTTCAACTGTGAACCTAGAAACTTGCACCCACTTGTGAAAGAGATGTACTCTTGCTCTGGAGTGTGTTACTGAATATATTAAAGCTGTAGTGAAATGCTTCTTCTAATCATGTAGTTAAAAATTTTTGAAAAAAGATTAAAAAATAATAATTAGTGGATGTGAAAAACATTACCACTGGAATCTACCTGATGACTTTATATCCATGCTCAGATGCCAGGAGCTCAGGAAGAAACCGACTTTGACTAATAATAATCAGATATATAGAGACTAGAAACGCGTGTGCAAACATCTTAATGTCAATTGCATTGAAAATGAATTTTTCTGTATGAAACTGTATTTTAATAATGAAATGGAGGTCTTTTTTAAAGGTTAAAAATC
>NW_008341824.1:308491-309706 GCF_000622305.1 Nannospalax galili | reverse complement strand
AGCTCAGAAAATTGTTATTGAATATGTCAATGCTGTTGTAATGAAATGCTTCTTTTAAGTATGTGATTATTAAATAAATAATTACCTGGGAAAAAAATTCTCTTTAGATCTCTTTTTGGCTCATGTGTCATTTAGATTTTGTTTTTGTTTAGTTTTGGTTTTTTGATACAGGCTCTTGCTGTGTAGCCCTGGCTGACATGGAACTCACTATGTAGACCAGGCTGGCTTCAAACTTGCCATTATCCTTTTGCTTCTACCTCCCAAGTGCTAGGGTTATAGGCAAGTACCACTATGCCTAGTAGAAGTTTGAGGCTTGTGTGTGTGTGTGTGTGTGTGTGTGTGTGTGTGTGTGCTGAGAACCAAACCCAGGGCCTGGTACATGCTCTGCAAGCATTCTACCATGAAGCTACACCCCAGCCTAGAACTACATTTTTAATTTTTTTTGTCTTTTTTTGAGACAGGGTCTCCCTGTAGCCCCAGCTGGCCTGGAACGCACTATGTAGACCAGGATGGCCTTGAACTCACAGAGATCTGCCTGCCTCTGCCTCCCTGTTCTTTTACTTCTATCTTAGTACTTACATTATTGGTAGAATTTTATTATTTATAGTTCCACAGCTTTTGATATTTGGTTCTGTGTAGGGTGTTTTATTTTGTTTTGTTTGGAAAAGGAGTTTTGTTGTTTTTTGGTTTTTTTAATTATTTATTTAAGAATCACATACTGAGAAGAAGCATTTCATTACAACAGCACTGACATATTCAATAACAATTTCCTGAGCTAAGATGTATCTCTTTCAAAATTGGCTGTAAATTTTTAGGTTTACAGTTGAATTATTACAGTTATACAATATTGTACTCAGTATAAACCCTATAAGACATACAATTAAATAAGATTTTAATCTTTAAAAAAGATCTCCATTTCTTATTAAAAAACAGTTTCATACAGAAAAAGTCATTTTAAATGCAATTGACATTAAGATGTTTGCACATGCGTTTCTAATCTCTATATATCTGATTATTATTAGTCACAGTCGGTTTCTTTTTGAGCTCCTTGGTATCTGAGCATGGATATAAAGTCATCAGGTAGATTTCAGTGGTAATGTTTTTCATATATACTTATTAAGGAGCAAATTTTTATGTGTTGAAAAATTATTATTTTTTATCATTTAAAAAATTTAATAACTACATGATTAGAAGAAGCATTTCACTACAGCTTTA
>NW_008341824.1:304296-307641 GCF_000622305.1 Nannospalax galili | reverse complement strand
TATTGGCCCCTTTAATCTTTGGTTATACTTTCATTTTGGGTGTTTAAGGCCTACATTTGGCCCAGATAAACCAATTTAATTTTACTCTTAAGGTTGTTTGAGGATCTGTTCCTCAGGGGTCACATGGGGTTGGGAGGAGCCCCTGGCTCATTTTACCAGTTCCCCCTATGTGAAAATAAGTCAAAGGTCCTGCTCAAGCATGGTTGGCTTCACTTGGAAGCATGGAGCAAATGATTCCTCTGAGTTGACCTTCGTCTTTGTAGACTGGACACTGATTTAAGTCCCATCTGGTGGGGTCTCTTCTGCCTCCTTGATCAAGAGGGCAGGTAACCCACCACAATTACAGGACATTTTGAGAGATGCTCATAATCCCGTGGAACTAGTCGACCTAGAAGCGAAAGGAGCAAAAACTGTCCTTTATGTCCCTCTGACCAAATTAGCATAGGCCTCAAAGTATGTCTGTTAAACATCCAGAAGGTTAGTTCCACCAGTCTGGTACTTTTAATTACTGTGTGTCATGTAGATAAATCTTGGGAAAGACCAATTATTCTCAGATAAACCTTACCTAGACATATATTTCTTGATCTGCTATGTATAATTTGTCAGTAGGTTGTAGGAGTAACATGGTTCCCTCTGGTTTTCAAAACTAGCTAGCCATTGTTTATATCTTGCATTCTCTCACCCTTCCATCATGGTTTCCCCACTTAAGGTGCCCCCATTTCCCCCCTTTCTCCCTTAATAATACCCTTCTCCTATGGTCCTACCTCTGTTGAGTTCCTTCTTTCCCTTTATCCCCGAGGTTCCTTGTATGCCCTTCCCTCCCCCCTTCCTTAAACTAACCCAATTTTTATCCCATATCTCCATTATTAAGGCCTGTTTCCTACTATTCTTCCCTTTCAGGTTCTTTCTTTTCCTTTACTTCTGTGTTTCCTTTCCATTATCCTGGTTCCTGTAGTTATGTCTGGATACGTACTCACTTATCAGGGTTTGGTTCTAGGATCCACATATGAGGGAGAATACATGTCATTTTTTTTGAGTCTGTGTTACTTCACTTACTATAACAGTTCCATTCCTTTTCCATTTACCTGTAAATTTCATGATTTCATCTTTCTTTACTGCTGAGTAAAACTCCATCCTATAAATGAACCACATTTTCATTATCCACTCATCCAGTGAGGGACACTTAGGTTGCTTCCATCTCTTAGGTATTGTGAAAAGAGCAGCAACAAACATGGAAGTACAAGTGTCTCTGCAATAGGATGAGTTCTTTGGGTATATGCCAAGGAGTGGTATAACTGGGTCAAATGGTAGGTTCATTTGTAATTTTTTTATTTTTGGTCTTTTTCAGAGAGGGTCTCCCTGTAGCCCCAGCTGTCCTGGAGCTCACTATGTACACCAGACAGGCCTTGAACTCACAGAGATCCACCTGCCTCTGCCTCCCAGGGCTGGGATTATAGGTGTGCATCACCATGCCCAGCCATTTGTATTTTTTAAGGGTTATCCACACTGCTTTCCATAGGGGTTGAACAAGTTTGCAGCCCCACCAGCAGTGGATGAGTGTTCCCCTTTCCCCAATCCTCTCCAACATTTGGTATCATTTGTTCTCTTGATCTTAGCCAGTCTGACTGGGGTGAGGTGAAATCTTAAAGTGGTTTTAATTTGCATTTCCCTAATTATTAGTGATGTTGAACATCTTTAAAGATGTTTCATAGCCATCTTTACTTCTTCTTTTGAGAACTCTCTGTTCAGCTCCTTAGCCCATCTTTTAATTGCGTTACTTCTTGTCTTGATTCTCTGTTAATTTTGAGCTCGTTATATATTCTGGATATTAAACTTCTGTTGGATGTGTCGCTGGTAAAGATTTCCTCCCATTCTGTGGGTTTTCTGTTCGCTTCCCTGGTTGCCTCCTTTGATGTACAGAAGCTTTTTCGTTTAATGAGGTCCCATTTATTAATTCTTGCCCTTGTTTCCTGAGCAATTGATGTCCGGTTTAGAAAATTCTTTCCTACACCTATATCTTGTGGTTTTTCCCAATGTTTTCTTCTAACAATTTCAGAGTTTCAGGCTGTACATTGAGGTCTTTGATACATTTGGAATGGACTTTTGTGCAGGGTGAAAGATAGGGCTTTAGTTTCATTCTTCTACATGTGGAGATCCAGTTTTGTCAGCACCATTTGCTGAACATGCTCTTTCCTCCAGTGAATATTCTTGGCCCCTTTGTCAAATATCAGGTAGCTGAAATTGCATTTACTCATACTTGGGTCCTCAGTTTTTTTCCATTGATCTAGGGGTCTATTTTCTTGCCAATACCATGTTGTTTTTATGACTATATTTCTGTAATACACCTTAAAATCTGGTATAGTAATCCCCCCCGGCATTGCTCTTAGTGCTCAGGGTTATTTTGGCTATCCGAGGTCTTTTGTGCTTCCATATGAATCTTAGGATGGTTTTTTCCAATTCTGTTAAAAATGTCATGGGGATCTTGATTGGCATTGCATTAAATCTATTAATAACTTTAAATAGGATGGTCATTTTCACAATATTAATTCTTCTAATCCATGAGCATGGGAGGTCCTTCCATCTTCTGATGTCTTCCTCAATCTCTTTCTTTAATGATTTAAAATTTTCATTGTAGAGCTCTTTAATGTGTTTAGTGATATTTATTCTGAGATATTTTATTTTATTTCTTTTGCAGCTATTGTGAAGGGGAGTGTTTCCATGTGCTCTTTCTCTGATTGCTTGTTATTGGTATATAGAAAGGCTACAGACTTTTGTAGGTTAATTTTGTAACCTGCCACTTTACTGAACGTATTAATAATTTCTAGAAGTTTTCTGGTGGAATTTTTGGCATCTCTTAGATATCATATCATATCATCTGCAAAAAGGGATAATTTGATCTCTTCTTTTCCAATTATTACTCCTTAATTTCCTGCTTTTGCAAGCACTATGTTAAAGAGGAGTGGAGATAGTAGACAGCCTTATCTGGTCCCTGATTTCAATGGGAATGCTTCCAGTTTTTCTCCATTTAGGATGATGTTGGCTGTGGGTTTGTTATATATGGCTTTAATTATGTTGAGGCATGTTCCTTCCAGTCCAATTCTCTCTAGGACTTTGAACATAAATACATGTTGAATTTTGTCAAAGGCCTTCTCTGCATTTATTGAGATGACCATGCGTTTCTTGTCTTTGAGCCCATTTATATGATATATGACGTTTATTGACTTACATATATTGAACTATCCTTGCATCTTTGGGATAAGGCCAACTTGATCATGGTGGATGATCTTTTTGATGTGTGTCTGTATGCGGTTTGCAAGTATCTTGTTGGGAATTTAACTGGAAGGA
>NW_008341824.1:293769-303535 GCF_000622305.1 Nannospalax galili | reverse complement strand
AATTATTTCAATCTTTTTGTATTTGTTGAGGTTTGTTTTGTGCCCCATCATATGGGCAGGTTCCATGGGGTACTGAGTAGAAAGTATGTCTTTTGGTGCTTGGGTGGAATACTCGGTAGATGTCTGTTAAGTCCATTTGATATATGGTATTTTTTAATTCAGATGTCTCTCTGTTAACTCTCTGCCCTGTTAACTTATCTAATAGAGACAGTGAGGTACTTAAGTCCCCTACTATTAACGAGTTGGGATAGGTCCGGGGAAGCAGAGAGAGGTGAGGGTGGGGCCAGGTCCAGAAGCGGTGCTCCTGGGTCCCAAGAAAGGGACTAAGTTGTTCTGGGTGAAAAGGATCAAGAAGCAGTTTTGATTCCCCAGGTGTCTGGGGCCCCAAGACTAGGAATGGCGCAGGGCCTAAACTAGGAATAGAGAACAGCGGGGGAGATGATTGGGGTTTGTTTCTTAATCCATTCACCTAGTCTGTGTCTTCTGACTGGGGAGTTCAATCTGTTAAGATTTAGAGCTATTAATGAAAGATGAGTATTGAATCCTGTCATTTTTATTTCTGTTCGCATTTGTGATGTAGCTGTGTTTTCCACAGTTATACCTTCATTGAATTTCTTTCCATAACCCCTTGGGTATAGTCATTCCTTTCTTCAGCTCTTTGTATTGCTTCCAGAACTCTCTGAAGGGGCTGGTTTTGTGGACATGAATTCCTTCAGCCTATTTATGTCATGGAAGATTTTTCTTTCCCCTTCGAATATAATAGACATTTTGGCTGGTACAGTAATCTGGGTTGGCATCTGTGATCATTTAAAACTGGGAATACTTTGGTCCAGGCTCTTCTGGCTTTTATAGTTTGCACTGAAAAGTCAGCTGTAATCCTAATGGGTTTTCCTTTATTTTTGACTTGTTGTTTCTCTTTTGCAGCTTTCAATATTGTCTCTTTGTTTTGTACGTTTAGTGTTTTTACTATGATGTACCATGGAGAGTTTCTTTTCTGGTCCTGTCTGGTGTTGTATATGCTTTTTGTATTTGTATGGGCATGTCTTTCCTTAATTTTCAGAAATTTTCTTCTACAATTCTGTTGAAGATCTGGTCCGTGCCATCATCTTGGCATTCTTCTCCTTCCTGTATGCCTATGATTCGTAAGTTTGGTCTTTTTATGGTGTCACACAATTCCTGCATATTCCATTCTTGTGATTTCTTAAATTTTTCATAATCTATGCTTGAGTTGTCTAGTTAGTCCACTTTATCTTCCAGTCTTGATACTCTGTTTCCATTTCATTCATCCTATTGGTGAGGCTTTCTCCTGTTGTTTCTAATTGGCTTACTGAAGTGTTTCACTTCCCTCTTCATTTCAGCCTGAGTATTCATCAATATTTCTAACTCTTTTCTTAATTCATTCAGAAGTTTATCCCTATCTTCCTTCAGTTCTTTAATTTCATTTTGTGTTCTTTAAATTCACTGAATTCTTTTATCATGTTTATAATTGTTCTTTTGAGTTCCATGTCCTGCATTATCTCTAGGGGGTTCTCATTGTATTCCTCTAGAGGACTGTTGGTATTTGGTGGGGATATATTATTTTGGTTTTTCATGTTGTTATTTTTTCTCTGTGATTTTGACATGTGAATTTCTTTTGTAGTTTCTGATTCTTGTGTGAGACTCAAGCCTTCAAGTTTAGGTCTGCTTCTTTTTGTGAACTTTATGTGTCTTTGTGGTTTACTTTTTGGGCATGAGGGAGGTTGGCATGGGGCCAGGCCCCAAGTGCTCCTCGGGACAAGAAGGAACAGTGTTGGTCTGGATGCAAAGGATCAGGAAGCAGTGGTGGTTCCCCAGGTGTCTGGGGCACCAAGACAAGGAACAGGACAGGACCCAGGCTAGGAGGAGAGACTGGTGGGGGAGATGAGAGGGTGAATGAGGCTGGGGAGTCAAGGCGCGGAGGGTGTGATCGACTTACCCAGGAGAGAGAGGCCTGCTCGTCATGCAGGCCCAAAGATGTGGAGACAAGGAGGGCTTTTTTGTTGTTGTTTGCTTGCTTCTTTGTTTGATGCGGGTGCCAGCAGGCCAAAACGGACAGTACCTGAAAGGGGGAGTGAGGATTGAAAGAAAAAAACAAGAGACAGAAAAGATATTTGGGAGGGCTGTCAGTAGAGACTGCAGCCTGGGTTTATTTCAGCTCTGCCTTTTTATACAGAAGAACTCAATTAGTTACAACAGCTGTTTTTCCCACCTGTATCTGAGGGTCAAGGAGCGGTCAAATACTTCAAAGGCTTCTTTGATCTTTTTGTCTACCACTATTGCCTCCAGGTCAGATATTATGAGGCTCTCCATATAAACACGTTCCTCCTGATTTGGCAGATTAGGTACTGGTGTGCAGAACACAAACTCAGTAAACAAGCCTGCCACAGCTCAATGTACATAATAGACTAACAGCTCCCAACAGTTTGAGATAGGGTCTTTTTTTTTTTTAATGTGTGCAAGTATATTGCTTGCATGTAAGTAGGTGCACCCGTGTCATGCAATGCCCTCAGAGGTCAGAAGAGGGTACTGGATCCCCTGGAACTGGAGTTACGGACAGTTGTTAGCTGCCATATGGATGTCTGGAATTGAACCCAGGTCCTCTGCAAGAGCAGCCAGTGCTCTTAACCACTGAGCCATCTCTCCAGTCCCAAGATAGGGTCTTATGTAGTCCCAGCTGGCTTTGAAGTCCTAATTCTCTTGGGTCTACCTCCTCAGTGCCTGTACTACCTCACCTAGCTGGTGGGAGGAGGTTTGCTGCTGTTGCTGTTGTTGTTTTAGTTTGGTTTGATTTTTTGAGACAGGGTCTCCCTATAGCCCCAGCTGGTTTGGAACTTGCTATATAGACCAGGCTGGCCTTAATCTCACAGAAATCTCCCTGTCTCTGACTCCCAAATGCTGGGATTAAAGGCCTGTACCATCATACCTGGCTAGCTATTGTTTTGGATACACATAAAAATTGTATATATTAGTGGAGCATTCATTCTTTTCAATACATGCATACGTTGTATAATTTTATCACTTTTATTTTCAGTACTAGGGATGGAATCCAAGTCCTTGTGTAAAGGGCCCTTGAGGCTAAGTACCTCAGACTGAATGGAGGATCAGGATTATTGACCTGCAGGCTCAGGGGAGTCACCTCCAAAAGCCTGATCCCAGGTAGCATTTTTTTTTACAATATTTATAGGCAATTCAGCATCATTCCAGACCCATTCTGGCATTAGTGGGCATAGAAGTCATGGGGCCTCTTAGCCTACGCAATTGTGGACCATGCACAGGGGTCTACATAACCTGAGGCCATGCACAGGGGTGTCCAAAGGGTCAAGGTGGGGGGCATGAGCAGAAATTCCAAGCAAGGAAGCATATTTATAGATGTAGAAGCAAAGGTTCCCTTAAGCAGACAGGAGGATGGGCTTCCTTAGGTAAACTGGAAGCTGTTTTCTCAGACAAATGGGTAGTTTTTGTTTTGTTTTTTTTCTTTTACAACCTGCTCTGAATTTGTCTCAATTAATTAATTTTGGATTTCTTTTTCATTTAATTTTAGCTTTCTTTTTCGTTTGCACATGCAAAGCAAGTGATCTACCACTGGTATTTTTTTTTTACTTTATTTTGGGACAGGGTCTCACTGAGTTGCCCAGGCTGGCCTTGAACTTGTGATCCTCATGCTTCAGTCTTCCCAGTTTTGAGATTACAGGCACAATAATGCTCAGCTAGTCTCAGTTTTTAATATACCATGCCTCTAGGCTATGAACTTTGTGTGTCTAAATTTTATTTTCTACCCCCTTACATGAGTCACTTCCTGTACATTAAACTGAAAGTGGACATTTTCCCTTCTCCTAGGTCAATCATATGCTGATAAAACTCAGCAAGTTAGGCACTGGTTAGTTTCTCCTGAGGGTAGACTTTGTTATGAATGACAGATTGCTCTGGCATATTCAAAATCGTTCCTTTCCTGCCTCCTACAGGAAGTGCAAGGGGATTTTTCTCCTGTTGTGCTGCTCTGAGAACCTTATTCCTAGAGGGGCATACCTACTTCCTCTTCCTCCTTGGGTGTTTAACTTAGTCTACCCTGAGCCTCCAGCAATCTGTCAGGTATAGTTTGGGGTTTCCAACCCTGGTATTCGGCCCCATGGAGATTTTCACCCTTCTTGTGTCCATCTGGCCGAATCTCTAATTTTGTGAGGAGCACTTTGTCCTATGACCTCACGTCTCATACATCACCTCATCTATGAATCAGAGAAGACTTGCCAGTGTTTCAGTTTGTTTATCTTTTGTCATTAGGATGGAATAATGACTACTGAGCACCTTATGTGGAACAAAGAACAAGAAAAGGAAATCAGGAATTCTATAGGTTTTAATTTTATTGTAATTTTCTCCTTAATCCTGGGGTTATTCAGGAATGAGGATAATATCTTTTAAAAATATTTTATTTATTATTTTTATTTTATGTGTATGAGTGTTATGCCTGCATGTATGGAAGTGCACCCATGTCATGCAATGCCCACAGAGGACAGACAAGGCTGTTGGATCCCCTAGAACTGAAATTACGGACAGTCGTTAGCTGCCATGTGGTTGCTGGGATTCGAACCTGGGTCTTCTGCAACAACAACCAGTGTTCTTAACCACTGAGCCACCTCTCCAGCCTCAGGATAATATCCTTTAATCTTATTTTTCATGATCAGAAAATTCTGTACTTTTAAATTAAGATTTTCTTGTTTATTAAATACATAATCAATGCGTACATATTCCATGGTTATAAAAATGTATATTTTCAGCCAGGTGTGGTGGCGCACACCTGTAGACCCAGCAGTTGGGAGGCAGAGGCAGGTGGATCTCTGTGAGTTCAAGTCCAGCCTGGTCTACATAGTGAGTTCCAGGACAGCTGGGGCTACAGGGAGACCCTGCTTCAAAAAGACAAAATAAAATAAAATAAAATAAAAATAAAAATGTATATTTTCTAGTTATGAAAATGTCCTATGTCTCTATTACAACGTTTGTTGATTTTAGTGTTCAACTGTATGAATTTTTTTTACATTTATAAGTGTTTTGCCTACAAGTATGTAAGTGCCTCCAATGCCCCTGGAGGCCAGAAGAGGGCATCAGATTCCATGGAACTGGAGTTATTCATAATTGTTAGCTGCCAAGTGGGTGCTGGGAACTTATTCCTTAGCCTTCTCCTAGAGCAGTCAATTCTCCTAACCACTGAACCATCTCTCCATCTCTAGGTGTATTGATTTTAGAATTCAATATTCTGTCATATTTCTTAGATCAATCTAATTCCAAAACTGAAATGTGCTTTAAATTGGGTGTGTGTGTGTGTGTGTGTGTGTGTGTGTGTGTGTGTGTGTCTTCTTGATGTATTTAGTTACTGTACCTGTGGTTCATCCAGGACAGGCTTATGATTGCTCTGTCTTCTTTGTAGATTTTGCCTTTCATACATTCCCTTTTATCCTGCATAGTGCTTTAACTGTGCATCTACCCAACATGACCTCTTACACGATGTCAGCATTACCATTGCTTCTTGTTTCCTCTGCCTGGTTTCTCATAGTTCAGCCCTTTAGTTTCAATCTTTTATATCATTTTGTTTCATTTCTAGAAAAGAATTACTATTATTAATGGATCAAATGAGTAACAAAACCCGCCATCTCCTTAGCTAGAAACCAAGACTGACTCTTCTCTCCCCCACATCCAAGTACCACCCCACAAAGCTCTGCTCTCAGCATGGCTACCCTGCTCTCACATCTACCCAGTGACTCCTGTAGAATCCCAGGGTAAAGTCAACACTGCTCAACTTAATATGCAAGCCTCTCCCAAAGCTGCCCCTGGTGTGGATGTTCATAGAACACCCCACCAGTGGTTATTACCTAAAAGGACAAGGGAAAGAGCTTTTGGATCTTCCATCTCTCTCCAGTACCTGTTAGACATTTTCTCTTCCCTTATATAATAGGTGTTTTTGGTTGTTGTTATTGTTTTGAGGCACAGTCTCATGTAGCCCAGGTTGGCCTTGAACTCCTGATCCTCCTGCTTCCACCTCTCAAGTGTTGAGAGGACAGGCATGTACACTATGCTCAGTTTTAATATCTGCCTTGATAATGGCCTTCATGCTGTTCCCTGGGATGAGTCACATCCCAGCAAAACAGTAGAATAGTGTGAGACTTCATCATGCCATTCAGAATGGCATGTAACTTAAAACTTAAAAATGGGGCCAGGCATGGTGGCACATGCCTTTAATCCCAGCACTCAGGAGGCAGAGGCAGGTGGACCTCTGTGAGTTCAAGGCCAGCCTGGTCTACATAGCGAGTTCCAGGACAGCTGGGGCTACAGGGAGACCCTGTCTCAAAAAAGGCCAAAAAACAAAAACTTAAAAATGGTAAGCAATGCTACAAATGAGAAAGGACCACTGCCAACCCCTAGGCAGCCAAGAGAAACATAAAAATGCCCTTTGTGAGGGAGAGTTATTTTTAAGTGTTAGTTATTTAAATTTTGACTTATTTATTTTTAGTTTATGTGTATGAGTGTTTTGCCTGCACACATGTAAGTACACCTGTGCATGTAATGCCTGTGGAGGCCAGAAGAGGGCATCAGATGCCCTGGAACTGGAGTTGCAGAAGGTTGTTAACTACCATGTGGGTGCTGGTATGGAACCTTGGTCCTCTGCAAGAGCACCCAGTGCTCTTATCTGCTGAGCCATCTCTCCAACTTCCCCACATTTGGGGGGGGCAGCCTCTGCTGGTCTGGAACTTGCTGTGTTAACCTAGCTGGTCTGGCTTTCACAGAGATCTAATTGCTTCTGCTTTCTGTGTGCTGGGATTAAAGGTATGTACCACCATGCCTGGCAAGGATGCATTTCTTATATCTTGTACTTTATTTGCTTTATTTATTTTTGTTTTGTTTTTGAGACATGGTCACACTGTATATAGTCCAAGCTGGTCTCAAACTTGCAGTAATCCTCCTGCTTCTATCTTCAAGTGCTAGGTAGATCATGCATTTTCAATATGTTCATGTTAGACATTGAGTGGACACAAGGCCCAGAATATTATACTGGCATCAAGAATTCTGAGGTAGCTAGTGTTGGCTGAACATGGAATCACACAAAACGGAGTTCACAAATTAACTATCAAGCAGGGGTTAAGTAAGCTCTACTGCTGTGCTTTTGGTTATGGATATATATTATGCATGGTCACTGAGACAGAGGGACTTGGTATTTCAACTTCAAACCTTTTCCTTCCTTCCTTCCTTCCTTCCTTCGTTCCTTCCTTCCTTCCTTCCTTCCTCCCTCCCTCCCTCCCCCTCTTTCTTTCTTTCTTTCTTTCTTTCTTTCTTTCTTTCTTTCTTTCTTTCTTTCTTTCTTTCTTTCTTTCTTTCTTTCTTTCTTTCTTTCTTTCTTTCTTTCTTTCTTTCTTTCTTTCTTTCTTTCTTTCTTTCTTTCTTTCTTTCTTTCTTTCTTTCTTTCTTTCTTTCTTTCGACAGAGTCTCCCTGTAGCCCCAGCTGGCCTGGAACTTGCTATGTAGACCAGGCTGGCTTCCATCTCACAGAGATCTACCTGCCTCTGCCTCCCTAGTGCTGAGAAAAGGCATGCACCACCATTGCCCGTCATTTCAACCATTTGATCTGACGTTCTAGCATCAAGCTATCAATGCTCAGCAAGTACCTTTCAGATATATTTTCAAAAGGGGAAAGTCAAGAAAAGTCTAAAGAAAAGCAGCTGATCAAACAGCTCACTAACTACCTGGGACTTCATTGTGACTCAAAAGTTTGCAGCTGCGTGTCCTCCAAGGTGACTCTCAACCCAATCTAGAGCATCTTTCATGGACATTCCTAGAGGCTATCCTACTTTAGATAACCCCTCACCAGCATGCTTAGAGGCTTGTCTCCTAGGTTACTCTTTATCTTGTCAAGTTGACAGTATTAATTATATGCCACTTAAGGATATATTCTGAAGAGAATGAAATAGGAGTGCTAGTGAAGAGGACCCAACCTAGGAAATACAATGCAGCAAGCTTAAAAAAGAATGGACCCAGGGCTGGAGAGATGGCTCAGTGGTTAAAAGCACCAGCTGCTCTTGCAGAGGACCTGGGTTCGAATCTCAGCATCTACATGGCAGCTAACAAACATTTGTAACTCCAATTCCAGGGGATCCAACACTGTCTTCTGACTCCTCAGGCGTTGCATGACACAGGTGCACTTACACAGAAGCAGGCAATACACTCATACACATAAAATAAAAACAATAAATAAAATATTTTTTAAAAAGAATGGATTCCCATTCCAACAGGATGCCAGAGAATTCAAGGAATGGCTGGAAACAAAAGTAGATTCCAGTTAACAATGAATGAAATTTAGAAGCTATGTGATAACCACAAAAATATGTAATGGTATATGCTTCATTTTGTCAAAGAGATATTTGGAAACACCAAGGAAAATGGAGTTTTAATAAAAGCATGATAGTTGAAATGCATAAGCTAAAATCTTGCATAATCCTTAGAATTGCTAGTGATTAGAATTGGTATAAGCAAGGCCTTAATTTGACCTCTGCCTTTTAAGCAGTCCTCTTTTTGTGGCAAAGATTTTGTAGTATAGGATTGAATTTCTTACTGTAAAAATGTGTTATCAGTGCAATATTAAAATGACCAACAGAGTAAATTAGAAGTCTCAGAAATAGATCCATTCATATGGACACTTATAACCAAAGAGACATTGAAGATCAGTAGAAAAGCATCAGTTAATTTTATTTGTTTATTTATTTTGGTTTTTTTGAGACAGGGTCTCACTATGTGCCCCCAGCTATCCTGGAATTTGCTATGTAGACCATCCCAGGTTAGCCTCAATCTCACAGTTATCTACCCACACAGCATCAGTTAATCTAATGAATGAACTTGAGGTAATTCATTATCAAATGGAAGGGAAAGGTGAAATAGGGTTCCCATCCCCTACCACATACGAGTCTATATGGAACTGGGGAGATGGCTTAGTGGGTAAAAGTACTTGCCATGCAAGTTTGACAACCCGAGTTCAGATCCCTAGAAAGGGCATAAAAATATGGATATGGTAGAATGTATCTGTAATCCTTGTACTCCATCCACAAGACAGGGACAGGAGAATTGCCTGGAAGCTCTTGGGGCAGCTAGGCTGGAGAACGCAATGCAGTGACAAGAAACAAGGGACCCTGCCTCAAAACACAAGTGGATGGTGGGAACAGAAAGGTGCCCTCTGATCACACATATGCCAAGGCATGCATCTGCACTCATACACACCAGACACACACCACAGACACATACACACACATACAATTTTTTAAAAAAAAAACTTCCAGGGCACTACTATCCTCAGGCCTCTTGGGGTAAGTCTATAGCGCAGCGCTCCGCGCCGGGACTCCCTAAGCCTCATTCACCCTTCCACCCCACCCAACACCCCCCTGCCCCCCCGCCCGCCATTCTATACTCTAGCTTGGACCCTGTGCCATTCCTAGTCTTGGGGCCCCAGACACCTGGGGAACCAATACTGTTTCCTGATCCTTCTCACCCAGAGCAACTCAGGCCCTTTCTTGGGCTCCAGGAGCACCGCTTCTGGTCCTGGCCCTGCCCTCATCCCCCTCTACTTCCCCGGTCCTCCAACACCCGCCAGCCTCATTCTGGGGCTGACAGCCTCTTTCTAGGGCTCCGAGGCTTACCTTTACTCTCCCTGATCCTTTGCATCCAGTACAACCCAGCTACTCAATCCACTCCCTGGGAAATCTTGGGGCTTCTTCCC